>NC_051185.1:101979559-102044855 GCF_013339695.2 Rhipicephalus sanguineus | reverse complement strand
AAATAGCGGGCGCAAGACGCTAAACGCTAAATAGCGGTACGCTATTCTATAACTGCCTATTTTTTGCGGCAAAACGGGTCAGATAGACGTTCCGATCCTAGGCAGCACATAAAAAACAAATTAACTACCCTCCTTAGGTTCTCGCGAGCACGAAGAAACTGAAATCTGCGTTTCTAAACGAGAAAAATGAAAACTGGCTACCGGAGGTAGCTATGACATGAAAAAAAAAGTTACCCTCTCTCGTCTTCCAGGTGTGGTGCAGCGGTAGCGTGTCAGCCTCAGGATGTATGTTGCGTCGAGATGGTGGGTTCGACTCCCGCTCGCTCGTGTGTTTTTTTTTTTTTTGAGGTTTTTCTTTTTTTTGTCGCAGTGCTCACGTATCAGCCCTAATTACTATCGGGTATGACCACAGCTTTTAGAAACAGTTTAAAAGGCCGATTTCGGCCCGTAACGGGTGGCCCAGTGTGCAGTGCGCCAGCGTCCAGCGTGCCTCGTGCAGCGTCCCAGCGTCCCAGTACCCAGCGCCACACTGGTCCAATAATCAGGTATGGCACTGGGACAGTGCCACGGGGTTTTCCGATAGGGTGTCTTAGTCGACGACGCGGGAGGAATCAAATTCGATGCGGTGGTCGTTCACCACGCTGTGCTCAGCTAGTGTACTCCTCTGTCACTCGAAAACTTGCGGTTTTTATATTGTCGCAGCCTCTCGGGGAAGTTCTTTGTTTCCCCCGCGTACGAAGCGTCACGATCAGCACATGGTATGGAGCAAACCAGCCCTAGCACCAGCCCTAGCGAAAACGCGCAGGTGCCAGCAATCCACCTGCTATAATCCACTTCATCGAAAAGCATGTCCATACAGTTTCTCATGGCGGATTCCGCGGCTTTCTTCAAGCTTTGTGTGGTGATGGCCCAGCACAGGGAGATGGCTTCCCCACAGGAAGTCGGTGCGTATTAAGAAATTGGTCCCCGCAATTTTCACAAAGAAAAGCGATTCCGCCCGCGCTTTCTTTTTCACTGCCTGGCAGGCCGACAGCAGTCCAACGCTGCGACAAACGAATTCGTCAAGGCGAGCTCTGGGAAAATGACACCTACAGGATGAAAAAGTAACGAGTAACGTGAAGCCACACGTTACCGAAAAATGTTAACGTAAGTACGTTACCCGTTACAGTTCCAAAATTGTAACGAGTACGTTACTAAGTTACCGAAAAAAGTAACGCGTTACCGGTAATGCCGTTACTTGTAACGCGTTACCGCCAACACTAATTTTAGAAGACATGCTCGGGTTATTCATAAAACAGGAAGGAAGTGCTCGACCGGATATGCTTGGCAGAGGAACAAGAGTGGCCCTCTGTGTTCGTGCTACTGTGAAGGCCACAGGAAGCCGATTTCGTGGACAGTGCATTGGTGGGCGGAGCTTCAGCAGCAGTGTGCAAGCACAGTGCTGCTGTTAATAATACTATTTATTTGTTTTTTTTTTTCTTATTTATTTTTATACGCCGTTGCCCCAATTGTGGACTGCAGTACCGCGGGAGCCGTGGGAGCGATTGACGTGGGAGCAATATTGCCGTGGGAGCGATTGAGATCAGTGTCTAGAATGTGCGGTTTGCTAAAAAAAGGTGGAATGAGCTACATTTCAAACCCGCAATAATGAAATCGGCGGGGAAAGCACAAACTTTCGCTCTTGCGGGAATTTCGTTGGCGCGAGTAGGCGGCAGGAAAGACATGGAATTTACAAAAACACATTTTATTTCCAAAAGTCAGTAAGTTTGCTTTGGCGGGCCTTACCATGCAGCAATTTCATGCCTCTCGCTCGGGAATCTCGTTTGCCACGGCACTGTGCTGTCACCAGTACCGTCATCAAGTTCGCCTACAGGCGAAACCTTCTTCCAGTTCCGCTGGATCCGCGCGGATCAGCGCAGAATCGTGGACAGCGAGCTGCACGCAACGCCGAATTCTTCGGCGATGTCCATTTCTTTTCCTGCCTTTTTCCACCTCACTGATGACTGCAGCCTTATCTTCCAGCGTGATGAACTTGCGCTTTTTCGTTGGAGGCGGCATCTTCGCAGGCAGCGAAATCGGACGAAGCAATCGCAACACACAGTTCTCGTTGCAGCAAGCGACCAAGCAAACGCTCCACAAATGGCTCCACACACGCGACCATGTGCGCACAAAGCCGACAAAGCCAAGCACAGAGCCAAGCGAACAAACGAAACTCCTAAAGAAATGTGGATTTGGCTACGTAGTCCGCGATAACGAGCAGGTGTTTCGGCAAGCCATCAACATCATCATTGTTGCCAGCTTTGTTTTTTTGTAAACAATGATGGCGGCTGCTTCTCGAGTGCGCTGTAGCGATAGTTTAGCCCAATTTAAGTGTATCATGAATGCATTTCAGCAGTTTTCGAATGTAGGTTATGTTGCGAGAGTAGATTATTTGCGCACTCACGTTTCAAAAATTTCGTTAATGAGGGACTGCAGTATGCATATATTTTGTAGTCGCGAGTTACGAAATGCATTGACTCCTATGGGCGTTCACCGGTGCTCCGATAATATTTCGTTGCGGTGAGAATTTCGTTCTCTCGGGATTTCCTTATCGCGGTTTTCGACTGTAGCTTAATATGTGCCTTACTCTGGAAGAGCTGTATGCGGGTGTCTGTAAAGCTATCGCAGTTGAAGGCAAGCGCAATCTATTTAGCAGGAGAAGTCAATCAGTTTGAGAACCTTACCGGAGGAGAAAAAGGGGGGCTTGACTTACGAACGATTCAGAGAAATATGGGTACTCTACCGTAGGACACTGTAAATAGTGGACGATTGAAAGTGCGGTGTGCTGCACTAGCACATGCAGTGAACACGGCACACTACTGCTGGAGCGAAAGACGTGTCATCTCCTACATCGCATCAAACGCACCCGGAGTAATCACTACTGCAAACGTTGCGAGTTTCATTGAAGTATTTTTACATCTGATCAACAAAAATGCCGGGAGATCATTATTAAGTCATTCTACGCTACAAAAATTGCTTTAATTTATTTTGGTTAGAAGTGCGTCTTGAGAAGGCAACAACTGAATATCATGGCTCAAGGTTTGCTGTAAAGCACTTTTGAACATTTTATTTCCCTTCCCATTTCAACCTTTTTAAAGCCTGCTTTTATACTACTACGTTTTTTTATGAAGCCTCTAATGTAGCGTTAAGTGTTCTTTGCCATGACTTGCCTCGTTCGACCGGGATAACTTGTTACCGACTGAGCAGGCCTACATGAAAGAAAAAAAAACGTGTGGCTATGCTCTTTATTTCTGTTTTTCCAGCCCAGATACAACGATAGGTTATTTTAACTGTTTAGAAAAAGCTTTTTTACATAATGTAAAAAAACAAGAACTTGACAACGTTTCGGTAATTAGGGGTACATACACATCGGCACAGCTATGTACCACGTCAAACATCACTGTCTTGTACTGCACACATCATTACTATAATATACATGACTAACATGTGACATGGAGTACAAAAGAACTCAGTGGGATACCATGAAACAATGGATACCATGATACAATAGATGCAGTGAAACACAATGGGTTACAGACGAAAGTGATAAACACAGATCGGGAAGGTAGGCACACAAGAGCAATAACGACTCGACGGGCGCTGTCTAGCATCACGTCGGTCCAAAAGTAAGTTGTACCCTTTCGTGTTCGACGTCGAAAAAGGGGCACGACCGATGCCACAGAAACTCGCGCTCGCCCTAGGAAAGAAGAGCTCCTCAGAGAGGAAAGCGAGGATCTCATGTCTCATTCTGCTCAATATCGGCCACAAAGCATGCCTGGGGCAATTTCCCGCCACGGCCTCGCATCTGTTTTCACCAAAAGCTGAACTATTAAATGCGCGGAGGACTTCCCGCGCGGAAAACGGCCGTCGGCCACGGATGGTCGCACACTGTCCGCGGAAACCTGCATGAACAGTGCGCCATAAGGCGCGTGCTACTGCGCGTGCAAGGATTGCATGACGATCAGTTCCAACCGTAGTGCAGTTGGGGCACGTGGAGACGCGCACCACTTGCCAACGCTGCAACCGATCTCGAGCGGAGAGTAAGGCCCAGGCCAACCGCCAAACAACACCACGGAGATGGCCTGGCGACGCCGCTACAGTTATTCGTTTCATGGGCGGTTCATTGTAGATTGACGATGCTGGAGAAGCACGGGCAACAGAAAGGCAGTCATTGTGTCCACCACACTAGCTTCGGGGTCCTCTATCTGTTGGCACGTAGACTCTAGACGTCCGTAAAATGCCAGAAGGGCTCGATACAAAAACGGTAGTTGAGTTGACTGGGGATTGCGGTTTATAAGGTTAGCCGGCATCAAGACACGTAGTAATGGCCCAAGGTGGTAACAAGCCAGGGTCTGTGCGAGCGTACCGTCACTACTTAGTATTCTCAATAAAGTGCGCGGTGGAAGAAACAGCGGTGGAAGAAACATCGGGGAACACAAAGCCGCCATGGTCTCGCGGTTGAGCTAACGCCGGACGAGATAATAATTCTGTGCCATCAGCCAAGAAAAACGAATTGATGCAACTTTGTACTTTTCTTGAGTCGCGGAGCGGGGGTTTTACAGTATGGCAAAGGTACCAAAATTTTCCTAGATAAATCGGTTGTGATACGTACCCGCTTTGCAAGAGCAGAAATCCCAATGTTTGGCAAGTGTGACATAATTTTCGAGAGCTTGTAGAACGAATGACCAGGTGTTGTCATGTAGACCGAATGCATTGAAAGTGACGCCGATGATCGTAGTGGTAGGAGACGATTCTGAAGGCGACGTGATACTGACATGAGCACTGGGATTCACAGTAAATAAATCTTCACTTTTAAAAAATTGATGCTTGCACCTGGGATCCTGCCGAAAAGTATAAAGCGCATCCTCCAGCGAGTGTTCATTATGGACATATCGGGAAATATCATCAGTATAAGCAGCGACTTTTACTTGCGTATGACCAGGTAGGGGTAAGCGTCGAATCTGTGGGTCACGTTCTAAGGCCCTTAAGAAGGGTTATAATGGAAGGACAAATAGAACTGACGGATAGAACACGCCTGACGGACCTCTCGCGTGACTTGAAAGGGGTGAATCTCCAAGGAATCTAGGTAAAGGGTAGTTTCTGAATTGGTATACATGTCTTGAATAAGGTGAATGAATGTGTCCGGGAAACCGAATGCATGTAAAACATTTAGTAAATAGTCATGCTCAATGAAATCAAAGGCATTTTCCTTATCTAAAGAAACCAGCAGCCATTGGGCACATCGGCCAGTGGTGTACTGGACAATGTCGCGCGTTAATTATGTATGGGTGTGAATTTCTCGCCCAGGAATGGAACAAAACTGGTGGGGAGCGAATATCGATGGAAGAGACGGAGTGATTCGGCGCACCAGGAGGTTGGCCAAGAGTTTGTAATGTACATTAAGAAGGGTAATAGCGCGCCAATCTTCTGGTCGCGTGTACAATGGGTCTTTCTTGGGAACCAGTGTATTAATGCCTCTATAGAAACAGTTCTGAAGGTAAAATCTTGAAAACATTTACGAATGACGCCTGACATAAATGGGCCAGCGATATGCCAGAACTGTACGTAAAACTCAGGAGGAAGTCCGTCAGGCCCGGGGGCCGAACCCTTTTTCATTGCGTCTAACGCGCCCTTTATTTCATCATCCAATGGAGGCGATTGGTGAACGTCGTATTCATTGCTGGTGTCGTGTGGTAAATATTTCAGCAGGAGATGCGCAGAAGCAGGTGCCGGATAACTGACACTAACAAAAGATTGAGCCGTGTTGAGTCAGGGCTGAAAGTCGCGTAAACTAGCAGCAGGTGTAGCGGTAGGGTTTGCTGAATGGGCAGGCGAGCTTGGCCGACGTAGGAGAGCTCGGCGTGCATACCTGAGCACCTCAGGGTGCCCACACGGCCCACGTCTACAGCGCCAGGCCCCAGCCGAGAGCAAAGAAGCGCGCACGGTACGTTGTCATTGTTAAACGAGCTGATCCTCAGGTCGATAGCCGCGTGAAGACTGAGGGACGGTTCGGACTGTTCGCAACAGGGGTTGCCGTGTCACAAAACTGCCCAAGCATAATCCCTCTTCGAATGACTCGGATATGCTTTTGAGCAAAAAGGGCCTTTGTTTTGGTGACCACACGGTTGAAGCTCTGACGTGTCCGACAGCTTGTAAGTCCGCTCTTGAGATGAAGAGCAGCGCAATTCAGGAAGTGTTAAGCGCTGCTGATACACAAGTTGACAGCCGCATGGAGAGTGAGGGACCTGTCGGACTGCTCGCAACGGACGCTGCCGTGTCACAAAACCTGCCCAAGGCATTATCGCTCTTATTACGACCTCGGATATGCTTTTGAGAAAGAAGGGCTTTTGTTTTGGTTACCATACGGTTGCAGCTTTTGACGCGTCCGATGGCTTGAGAGGCCTCGTCTGAGATGAAGCGCTGCGCGATTCGGGAACGGTTAAACGCTGCTGGCCCACAAGTCGATAGTCGCGACGAATGTGCTGGCGACGAACTTTTCAAGTCACTAAGAACCCCCCTTTCGAGGCTCAAGTCCGGCATAGTGTTGCCTCATTCAGAAGGGCTATGTGCTCTCAGCCTGACAGACTGGAATGCCTGCTTGGCGGCTACTCTGTTTTGCTTGATTTCAGTTCCTTACGAGGTCACAGGGCCGGGCCTTTTTTTTTTATTAATACCTCAAATACCCCAACTTGGCGTTTTATATGAGGGATGGGCTGTTATGTAGTGACAATGATTCGATGAACAACTTGAAAGCTTGCGGGTTGGATTGGAGCACAGCATCTTTGGGTAGTGCGTTCCGGTATCTTGCTGTGTTCACAAAGAAGGAGCGAAGATGCGCAGCGGTCTGTGCCGGTGGTGGGTACACTGCTTTGGTGTGATTCGTGCGGCAGGACGGACGATGAGCAGGCAAGATTAATGAAGTGCTAGGAGAGGAATGGTAAAACTTGTGAAAAAGGCACAGCCTAGATCTAAGGCCGTCTTAGTTCCAAGTTATCAAGATGTGCTTCGGATTTTAGTTTTGTAACACTAGTGTGGAAAGAATAATCTGAATAGGTGTAGCGAGCTGCGTGGTTTTGTACTGCTTCAAGTGCTTTAGTAAGGTTAGTTTGATGTGGGTCCCAAGCAGAGCACGCGTATTCTAGCTTGGGCCGGACGCATGTTTGATAAGCTAACAGTTTGGCCGATGGGGGAGCAAGGCGCAAGTGCCTTCGAAAGTATCCTAACGTGCGGTTAGTTTCGTTAATGATGCTGGTGATGTGAGAGGAACCAGGAAAGATCACTGGAGATAGTGATGCCGAGGTACTTGCATGAATTGACAGGAGAAATCGCAGCGTTGCACAGGACATACTGTGGTGGAGGGAGATTGCTTCTGCGGGTGAAAGAAACTAGCAGTGTTCAGCGACATGAGCAATTTATTACACCAAGCGGTGATCTTATCCAGGTCCTCTTGAAGTGATCGCGTGTCATGATCGCTATGAACAGGGCGATAGACGACGCAATCGTCTGCGAACAGACGTATGTTAGATGAAATGTTGGCGGGCAGATCATTACTATATATTAGAAAAAGGAGTGGGCCCAAGACGGTTCCTTGGGGTACTCCAGACCGAACCGGGATTCTGCTTGAAGAATGATTGTTAGCCTAAACAAACTGCTCCCGATTAGTCAAAAAACCACGAATCCAGTCTAAAACGAAAGGATTAAGTTTTAAGCGAGAAAGTTTCAAAAGTAGTCGCTGATGTGGCACCTTATCAAACGCCTTTTAAAAATCTAGAAACAGAGCGTCAACTGGGATGTTTAGATCAAGGTTAGAGCTAATGTTCATTAACGAACAACGTTAGTTGTGTGTCACAAGAAAAACCTTTGCGAAATCCATGTTGATTGGGAGTGAAAAAGTTAACCGACAACAAAAATTTAACTGTATGTGAGTATATTATGTGTTCCATTAGTTTAGAACAAACACTGGTTAGTGAGATATGGCGGTAACTGCGGCATGAAGAGGATGGACCTTTTTCGGGACTGGGACAATCTTGCCCAATTTCCAGTCATCCGATACCTCACCCAATGATAATGACTGCTGAAAAATATGGCATAACATTTCGCTGATGGCATGATTAGTTCTCTTTAGAAATTTTGAGTTGATGCCATCAACGCCTGTCGATGACGAAAGCTTTATAGAGTCAATGACATTTGCGACGCCGGCCGGATTGAAGGTGATATCAGCCATAGTGTTATGAGCACAAGGCGGAAAATCGGGTAAGTTATCAACAGGTTCATCAGTAAAAATAGAAGAAAATGTGTGGTTAAGTGCTTCCGCAGTTTCGCAATCGGGTATGGGCTGGTTTTGGTCATCGTGCAGGGACAGTGGTTGCGAATGATTAGGATTCAGAATCTTCCAGAATTGTTTCGGGTTATCGTGAAGCATGTTTGGCAGTGTGGACGAGAAAAAGTCACGTCTGCTTCTGCTAGAAAGTGATTCGAATGCCTTTTCTGCATTGCGATACTTCTGCCATGCGCAGTCTGTGTTCGAACGCTTAGCAGCACGGAATAATCTTTTCTTTTTGTTATTCAAGCACTTAATGTTGAGTTGATCCACGGTGATGACTTCTGTTCTGTTACGGTTATTGTAGGCACATGTGTATTTATGAAGTCATGCATTTTGTTTCTAAACAGGAGCCAGTTTGCGTTGACAGAGCGTTCTAAAAAGCCAGAAAGAAAACTTGTGGAAAAATTTTCAAGTTCGATGTTCATAGCTGCGTAGTTCCCTTTATCGTAAAGAGTTATAGTTTTCCTTTTTTGCGGGGTGCCACAATTTTAAGAATAACTGAAGCATGGAGCATAGAGTGATCACTAAGGCCGGACATGTAAGTCACTGATGAAAATTTGTCAGGGTGAGAAGTAAGCATGAGGTCAAGTATGTTAGATGAATTTAGGCTTTGACGTGTTGGCCTGTTAACAAGTTGTGTCAGCCCGAACATGAGACAGGTGTTGATGAAGCCGCTTTCGGCAGCGTTCACTGATATGGGCACATCGGGGTTAGACCAATCTATGGAGGGAAAATTGAAGTCGCCAAACACAATGATAGGTGACTGGCGATGCCGTGTTATGACAGAATGGAGCGCCTCATGAAAATCCGCCACAAACGTCATGTCAGCATCAGGTGGGCGATAGCAGCCACCAATTATGACTGGCGGGTAGAAGGATACGTGCAACAAACGTAATTTCTAAGGGTGTGCTTACTTCAATTTGGACAAAAGAGTGGTAAGTGGGGCTAGTTGGTAATGATCCATACTTAATGTAACTGCGCAAAAAACGGACGGAAACACGAAGGGCGAGAAAAGGACAAACAAGCGCAGACTATCAACTGAAGTTTTATTGCACGAACGAGGCAATATAAAGGGCAGAAAAAAGCGAGAGAGGGCAAAAAGAAGGAGACAAAAGGCACGAGGGACCAAATCAACAAAAAACATTGGAATACTTAAAGGACCAATGTATCCAATTTTGGGATCTGCAGCTGCAGTTCTCGTCTAAGCATGTGTGTTGGTGCTACGCCCCTAGGTCTGTGAAACCTCTGCTAAACTATAAATCGGGTCACACAAAACTGGTAAAAAATGCCATTGCACTCTTATGTTTTACTTCTGCACTGAAGAAAACCTGCACGCATTTGGTTGAAAGCAGTTTTTCTGCGCAAGTGAAAAAACTGCGACAGGCAGGCTTTCCGCGGGACGTATTAATAAAGGTCTGCGAAAAGTTGATTAAGAAAATAAAGAGAGGTCCTGGTGATGGTTGTGACTTGGTTGAGGAGGCGCAGCATAAGAAATTTGCTGTTCTGCCATATGTTCACGGTTTTACCCACCGCCTAAAAAAGGTTGCGTCAAGATATGACGTCCAAGTGGTTATATCTGCCAGGAACAAGTTGTCCACTTTATGCGCCAAAGTAGACAGACGAATCGCAAATCACCAAAATGTTCGGCAAGGTACATGTAATGTTAGTCATGTTAATAATTATGTATCTTGTATCACTGGTGTCGTTTTTTCCATACCCTTGACATGCAAACGTGTTTACGTGGGACAAACAGGTCGCTGCCTTAATGTTAGACTTCGAGAACATTTTAATTCTCTGAAAGGCCACTCCGGTCTTCATCTAGCAGCCCACTGTAAGAAATGCGGCTGCACTCCGCTCTTTGGTGATACCTCTGTGTTGTTCCGGCATAAGAACCAAAGAGCGCGGGAACTAATTGAGGCTGCGCATATTCATAAGAATTCTGAGTCCTGCGTTAGTGTTCCATTTGTCGCCATACATGATAAAGAGTTAAGTTATCTTGGTTTTGCATGACGGGCGTGCCTTGCCTGATGTGGCCAATGTTTTTTGGTGATTTGGTCCCTCGTGCCTTTTGTCTCCTTCTTTTTTTTGCCCTCTCTCGCTTTTTTCTGCCCTTTATATTGCCTCGTTCGTGCAATAAAACTTCAGTTGATAGTCTGCGCTTGTTTGTCCTTTTCTCGCCCTTCGTGTTTCCGTCCGTTTTTTGCGCAGTTACATTAAGTATGGATCAATTTGGACACATTGAAGGCATTCATGAGCGCCTATTAGAACCCCACCGCCTTTTCTGTTAGGTCGATCACGTCGAAAGATGCTAATATTAGTAAATGCTGAGAGAATCTCAGAGTTGTTAATCGACGGGTTAAGCCATGCTTCCGTTAGAACAATAAGGTTTGAATCTGTAGTGCTGTACAAATTACCAAGTGCATCAAGTTTCGGTAAGATGCTTCTGATGTTTGTGTAGAGAAACGGAAGATGCCATTTATGGCTAATACTAGATGGATCTGAATGCTAGGAGGATGGAGGAGAGACCACAGTTTCCGTGTTTCTGTCGAATGTGTGAAGCCGGTTACCGATGAATAATTTATCATGCCGGAGTCTGTATGGCTCCTGTTGAGACTTCGCGAATTGAATAACATGCCTTCTAGCCTTAAGCGTATTGGGGGAGTAGTCTTCGGAGATTCTGAAATTGGTGCCCTTCAGCATTTTAGCACTCTAGAGGATTTGTTGATGTACTTTGAAGTGCGCGAACTTCACTCTAATGAATCTGTTCCTTCCCGGTTTAAATCGGCCCAATCTGTGAGCCCTTTCTACATCCATGGGCTTCTACATCCATTATTAAGGCTTCGGATTGAGCCCACGTTTCAGTTTCAGCATCTTTAAGGCCAAAAAACACCAAGTTCGATCTTCGTGCCCGGTCTAGAATCATCCAGTCTAGATTCAATGGATGCAATGTTGTCTGCCGTTTGTTTGGCAAGTGTGCGAATATAGTCGACTTCTTTTTGCACAGCAGCAATGGACGAGCAGTCTTTTTCTACTTTACTCAAGCGCTTCCTCATATCATCAAAAGTTTTGTCGCTCTGGGTTAATTTCTGGCGAATTGACTTAACTTCGCTTAGTAGTGACGCCTGCCCAGAGCGTATTTCGTTGAGTGCCTCCTGATAATACCAACAACTGTGCAATAACGCCCGCACAATCGCTAGCAATCACAATACAGCACCGTGGGCTCGGTAGCACTAACAAAGCAGTATAACTAGTGCGTCTAGTAAATAATGAATATTGGTAGTTTACCTGCAAAACGAATAGGCGTTGAAGGTGAGCGTTCATGCTTTTCGCTGCAGTGCCACCGAGCCCATGGGAGACCGCGCGACATCCGTCCGTGTTTATAAGCCAATGATGCGGCGAGAGGGTGGTTGATTGCCGATTAGTTATCGCCAGTTCCACGAGGGGCGGCCATAACCATTGCGGTTGCGCAGTTGCAGAGGTAACCATGCATCGATGCCGTTGTGGAATTCCAAGGAAGACGGTCGCGCGATGTCCCCCATCAGGTGACCAGTCATGCTGCGCTTGCGCCGAGGTCAAGCAAACAGGAGTGTTCGGTATGCAGGTAGAACATCGCCGTTGCGGGGTACCGAAAGCGATGCCAGCGCCAAAGAACAGCTGCTTGATACCGTCGGAGCCGAGAGTTGTTTGCTGTGGCTGAGGCGTCGAAAACGAGCTGCAAGCGGTTGGCGAGGCAGGAGGACCGGAAGCTCTCCATTCTCTGCCAGTACATCCATCGTCATCAGGCAGTAGGTACGGGAACAAGAGCACCTGCAAAACGAATAGGCGTTGAAGGTGAGCGTTCATGCTTTTCGCTGCAGTGCCACCGAGCCCATTCATGTAGTCTGTCCTTACATTCGGCTCTAAGTACGCATCGTTCTGCTTCCGAATTATGGACCTTGTTTTTTAGGGCAATCAAGGATACGCACCCCCTATCTAGTAGGCACTGCTGTCTTTGGCTTCAGCTGGAAGGAGTGTTTGGAATGTTCCAGGGCAGTTGCGTGCCGCCGGCTGAACTCTGATGGGCGAAATTCGCCATGTCGCAAAAGCTGAGATGTGTTGTTTGGACCACGATGTTGGGCAAGATAGCGGAAACGCTGCTGGTCTCAGCCGTGCCTATCCACTTTAACACCAAAGTAACTTTACATACATTTTGTTGCGTTTTGTGTTCATAACATGCATTTAGCGTATTTTATCAATCACTTCCTCTCCTTTTTGTATCGCCCGTTGCACCTGCGTGCCTTAGAGTATGTGGCTTTCTCTAGAAATAATACAAAAACATTAGGCGAGTGATTATGTTCATGTTTCGTGGGTCTGTGTTGCTTATGGCTTTTGTTATTTGATCCGTGACTTTCACGAGCGAGACCGTAAGTGTAATTTTCGAGGAAGTTTTGATTAGAGAATGCAGCCTGGCATTTGTCAATGGCACATGGGTGCTCTCTGTTTGTTGTGGCTTGAGTTTGGCTGGTTCAATTCCGGCACTTGCAAGTCGTTTCTCAGTTCCAAAGCTGGGGCTCAGCCTACGTGAGAATAACAACAAGGAAGCAGGTCTGCGGCCTCTCCGGGGTGCTTTCGTGCTGCCTCCTCTTCGAGGCCTCCTGGAGCGGGGGCCGGGCTGTTATGATCGGATTCCACGGCTTGGCGCCGCTAGATCGTGGGAATGATTTGACGGCTTCTGCCCTGCTTTCTTCATTGTCAACGTTCCCCGAACGACACCTGATACGGCGACAACACGGCTGTCGCGTCCTGAACCCTTTGAAGGTGTCAGTTCCCCACGTCAATTACCTTGGACACACCCGGCCGAGTTTGACGGTTTTATAGCCTGGAATTGAGCTGTTTGCCATCATGGCTGCTCTGAAAAGGCAGTCGCTTGTGTACTACTTTGTTCAGCATTCTGCGAGATGCACCGGACAATTAGCCAAGTGCCTGAGATTCCTAATCGGGAACATCTGTCACACTCCGCGTTGCCTTTATGGCTTGGTGACCTGGCCAGGAGCTACAGAGCAGCGCCGCTGTCGAGGCAAGGAAAGACTGCACCTGACAACACGGCCAGTTTTCAGGAATTAGCACCACCGCGATCCCTTCACTGTGTGTATGGTGCCCTATTGTGTCTTCTGTTTTCCTCCCGGCGCCGTCCGTCGAGCCGGGCTCGGCGCTTCTCTCTTTCACTGGGTGGAAGGAGGCGGTGCTTGACCTTTCCCCCTTTGGGGGCGGACCTCAACACAACTTGTTGATTGGACTTTCCTGCACTCAACGGTTTTCTCCAACAGGGAACCTTGGGAAGACCAAGGCTTTAATAGCGCGAGCGTCGAGAAGCTCCGCAAACACGCAACCAAATAGTCACGTAAATAAACGTTCTTGCAATCAGCTCCAGCTCCTGAGCTCTACTTCTCCCTAAGGCCCGGCTGCTCCCGGTCCGATGGGCAACGCCCGACCACATCAACGGTTAGTTTTTATGTTTCGGTGGTAGCTTGTTGCACTGGTGGTCGCTTGCTGCAGTGTCAACATCGTCGTCGTGTGAGGTATCCCTTGTCTTTGCGAGGTATCTATGTGAGGCGCTGCGGCTTTTCATAAACGTACCATGACAGCAGGAGGAAACGTTGTGGTAGTGCGCCTCGTGGACTAACCCTAAGATGACACAGCTTGCATAGAGCGACGTAGTAGCGTAGGCTTCCGGGCGCCCCCTAGAGTGCACAGCAAATGCTATGGTCGCGGGTAAACAAAAGGCTGCGAAAAAAGGTCACTAAAACTTTCATGGCTTCCTTATCTCACGCAAGACAATAATAAATTTCGCATATTGCCATTCATCTACTATGCAATTCTTTTTCGCAATTTACCTGCGCGCACGCAGTAGTTTTCAACCGAGCAACCCTGACACTTTGTCGCGAACATGTGGGTGCTCCCGTCGCGATGCGACAGCGCGACGAAGCCCGTTTGTCGCTGTCGCTCGTCGCCGTCGCTCAAAATTCGCGTGCATGAGTTTGGGCCTTCATGACAGCTTTGCGGCACATGTTTTCACGGACCACGAGCGACATCTGTTCCCGATCGCCTGTGCGTGCAACTCCATGCATGAGTAAGACTTGTTGCTGGGCGAGTTCTTTAGAATCGACGGGGCACATTTTAGCTCAAACTACGGAAGAAAGGCACGACTACAAAGTAGGAGAAAGCAGACCTTTCTGACCCCGGCCTTTCTGCTTTCTGCTACTTTTTACTCATGCCTTTCTTTCATCTTTTGCGCGAAAACGCACCCCTTCAACACCACGAATGCTCATTTCACTGCATGCAGCCGTAGGAATCTACGAACCTCACTTGCAAACGTTAACATATTTGTCGTGCTCTCATTGTCAAACGTTGTCATAACTATCAGTGTTTCGCTTGAAGGGAAAGACGTTGCAACGCGCTATTTCAGCAATAATTTAACTGAAGTTATCGCATAATTCGTGTGTACTTCCGCATTATACGATCGCATTCTATATATTTTCAACCGATAGTTTTCGGTATATCATTTTATGCACACAACCTCCAAACCAGCAAACTGTATCTTGGTCGTAGCCACTACAGCTTTCTTTTTAAAAATCACGCTTTATATGCATGTTCATAACTGACTCCCTTTGAGCAAGGGAGTCATATATTTGTGCAGGAGCGCCTACCAGAGTATTGTGGTTACCTTTAGGAAAAAAAAAAGGTGACCATCGGCTGTCACAAAGAGAGTCAGGTAGACATGACTCCCTTTTGTGAAGAGTATGCTCGACCCTTCGTCGTTTCATGCTGACTTAAACTTTCGTTGTTTCAACCGCGCTTGTATCTTTTCGCAGTTGGCTAAAACATAGCAGCATGCGACGACAAAAGAACTGGTGATCAGAAGCAACCTGTAATGCACTAGTGAGACTTTGATTTCGACTGAGCTATCAAGAGATCCTTCGGAGAAATTATTTCAAACATTTTCGCTAATTTCCGAGTACAATAAGACCTCTGATTTCCATTCGTTGGCTTCCGCGCTGATACTGTTATTAAATATCATAATTGCTGTAACCTTCAATTTCATTGTTTCTTTACTGCAACGTTTTGTTTCGTTTTTACTGTCACAGGGTTGTGCCAGCTCGGACACGAGAACGTATTATGAATTGCCGGCGCAGCAGCGCACGCAAGAGAGAAAAAAAGAGACAGCGAGGAGGGAGCCGGCGGCGCTAAGCGGCTCCCGCCGGGAGCGCTTCCACGCTATTGGTTTTTCATTAGACGTCACGTGACTGGGCTCGCGCGCGCGTTGTCGAACGCACGCTCATCCCCCCCCCCCCTTACAAGCCGCAGATCAACGCGTACAGGGCTCGTGCGAGTGGGCTTCGATAGCGTGATGGTTTCGATGAGCAATTTGGTTCCGGCTGTCAACGTGAAGTGCCTCTCCGTCCACCTGTGCACGGACGGCGACGCGCACGAGTGGATCGCCGGGAACATGTGAGACAATTAATACGGCATGGATCGCCGACAGGGAAAACCGGAAATTCTAAAACGCGTTCAAAATCTTTGCCACGTCAGCTTGATGATTAGTGGAATCACGTAGATTTGGGCATGTTCGTGTTCCATTGCTGTTTCTAGCGCACACACGAGACAAAAACAGCTAACACCGACGAATACAGGTGCTAACTTCCAACAAATTTATTTTCAAAGCGTCGCACTCATATATATATAGGAATGGTGAAAAGCCCGCCCGACCGCATTTGCACATTTCACGTCGGAAACGTTGAACACCGCGAAATGAAGCCAGCTAAAAAGGAAAAGATTAAGAGAAGATATTTACTGCTCTTTCCGCCATGTCGTTCGTGAATTGTGATTAAGACAATTGATTTCTTTTTCTGTTAGACCAACTGATGTTGGACTTAAGCACGTGTCCCCCATTTAGCGATATTCACATATTGTATTACCCCACGTGTCATTTGCTTGGCGCTCCTTGCCACGACGTAGCATTGGCAATACTGGGGCATTACACCCACACTTTTTGCAGTGGAGGCTAAGATGGCCCGCATCGCGCCATTGCGCACATTGTTGGCGTGCTCCCGCAAGCTGATACTTTGACTTTGACTTTCGTTGATACTTTGACCAGGCTGGCCGGTGTTTACTTCCTCCCGCACGTTAGTGGTAGAGCATGCACCACATCGGTGGTGCACTCAACAAAGCTATGTATGTTCGTTGTCGTACACCCAGCTTGCTTGGCTTTCCGGTAGCTGGCTTTGCACAGACTGGATAGTCTGTTTGGCGCTGTGAACACGACCTTGACGTTAGCGGTGCTTCCAATCTTCTTAAGCCTTAGTGATACACCGTTTACATAAGATACCACAGCTTACTTTTCTTTTTTTCCCCCACCTTTTCTGGCACTTTTGTCAGCGGGTTCCGGCGGCCACGTTTGAAGGTTTTAAGGCCTTCGGCCACTGAAGTGATCATTGGCTGTGGGTACCTAGCATTTTTCAAGTGCTCGGCCTGAGGGCGATACTGCTGTGGCACTTAGATAGAAGGAGCGGCGAAGCGCGTTGGCTAAGTTAGCTTCCCTGTACCCGTCATTACAAGCTTAGAATGACGAGACGAAAATGGCAGAAATGGCTTATTGTCTCTACACTCATACGACCAACACACATGGTCATCCGCTAAACACATCCGTATGCCCCGATATCTGAGGCTGTTGATTCCCGGTGTTTCATGGGTGATAAGGAGCGTACGAAGGTACTTTGTAAAAGCATCTAGTAGCTGAGACACATCATTATAAAATCTGTTTGCATCCAGGAAAACAAGGCAATCGTCAACGTACCGGTACACATTCTTGGAATTTGAACTGATAAGTTGGCTTCCGAGTTTTCTGTTTAGGTGGGCAAGATACAGACCTCTAAGGATGGGCGCAATGCATGAACCAGTGCGAATTCCTTATTTTTGAAGAAAAATATTTCAGTCACACTGAGAAATAAAAGACATGGATGATCCCACCGCCATGGGAATCTGTATAACACGAAAGTGAAACGTATCTACACAGAAGTAGTGCTTATTCTGTAATGATATATGAGAGCTTGTACAATGTTTATTGGTGTTTGGCAGCTATAGCACCGATTGGCGTGGATGCACCCAGGTTGACGCCTAGTTCGTAGAGGTTCTTAGCCTGAGCCGCAAACGTGTGCGTCCTGCGGGCCTCTGTTTCGCTCCACCAAGGCACGACATTCGCCCGTCGAAATCGTGTCCTTTCTGCAACACGTATTGCAGCAGTTTTGTTAGTCGGCGCTCTCGCAGTCGATGTAGTCGGCGGTGGAGAAATCCGGTTGGTGCATGTGGAAGCTGCACTACTCCGATGAGCCGGCGCACGCTCACGCGAAGCGAAAGGCAAAGAACCTATCTGAGTCTAGGGTGCCTCGGCGAGGGCAGCGCGGCCAGTGTCCCTCGCTGGTATCGAGACGCCTTAACCATGGCCTCCGATATCGCACGCAATCTCGGAGTAAGCGCTAGTGAATGTCGATCGTGACGCATTACTTCTTTTCACCTCTCACAGACGGCGGCACCCGCTCCGCCCCGCCTATCTACACCGCCAACAGAGAGATCCGTGCGAGCGAAAATGTGTGAAAGATATGAGGCGCGTTCGTGGGGTGACCAGGTCTGTCAAGCTAGCTTAGTTGGTTTAGCGTCGGGTGCTTACCGCCGCGGCAGCAGCGTCGTGGGTTCGATTCTCAGCGGCATATAATTTTCTTGGTTTCTTCCTTTCTCACCCTTTGGCGTCCATTTTATGAACGTCATATCAGCTAAAGAAAGTAGTTGGTGGACCCCGGCATAAGACGCTTTCGTGTTAATATGGCGTGGAAATAGGAAGAAACTCACGAAACCCTTGCAACGATACGCCGACGGTATTTATCAAATTCAGTTCATCATGAATGTCCATGCATTCTTGAACGCATCAAAGCAGCTCATTATGGGTTAAGTAATAATACACATCTTTGACATCGATGAAGAAAGCACGGAAGTTATTGCAAGACTGTTTGACGATAACTGATCACTTGCTAAGAATTCTTCGTCAAAAACAGTTCATTTATGCTCAGTAACTTCAACGTGTCTTGAATGTAAAGGCCAACAGACTTTTGCCGTGTACCTGATTCTCACACGATGGTACGCAACGGCCATTGTGACTTATGGGTCTTCACTTAAAAAAACAGTTAAAAAACGAATGCCCTTTTACTGCCGATATCACGAGCAATTTTGCTTTAGTTTAGCTTTTGACATAATCTTTTGTTTCGGTCTTTACCTTCTTCAGTGAAACATCATTTTTACTTAAGAATGCACATCCAATAGCTGCACTGGCAACCGCAGGTGGCCAAAATTTCCGGAACACGCCACTACGGCGTCTCTCATAATCATATCGTCATCATCATTTATTGACCCTTAAAGGCCCTTTTCAGGGTATTACATAAGGAGGGGGGGGGAAGCATCAATAACAGCATGGTCATTGCACAGGTAGACAGGTGGACGCGGAGGCACTTCACGTTGACAGTCGGAACCACATTGCTCATCGAAACTATTACGCTATTGAAAGCAACTCACACGCGCCCTCGGTGCGCGGATCTGTGGCGTCGAGGGGGCGAGCGTGCGTTAGAAAACGCGCGTGGGCTCAGTCACGTGACCTAAAAAGAAGAGCCAATAGCGAGCAAGAGCTCCCGGCGGCCACCATTGGCGCCCTCCTTGCTCTCTCTTTTTTCTCACTCGCGCGCGCTGCGGCGCCAGCACTTCATAATACGCGACCCGGGAGTGCAGCTCGCTCTCTTGTATAGAGTCCTGCGGACAGCCAAGGCCAGTGGAACCCTGGACGTAGGACCCCAGGCATAGAGGATCGAAGATCCCCCTTTGCTTTGAAGAAACTTCCACTCGCTCTCTTTCTCACTCTCACAGGGTCTTTGTTGGAGCTTGCGTCTGATCTTCCACACTGTCCGTGACGAAAAACGCCCATCATTAGCAAGTCTTCTGTCTTATTTGTAAGGCAGTTGTTAACCTTTTAGGCGTCATCATTAGACTAAATAAAGATTTTAAGATTTAATTTCTAATTCCTAGATTATAGTTCGGTGCTTCTTTCGCTGATGTCTTCTCTTGACTTTCCAAAATGGTGTTGGCGTGAACCTTAGCCTCCTAGTTTACAAACAAAAGTTAGTGAAACTTGTGTCACTCTTGTCAGTGAACCGGGTGACCTTACTTGAGAACCTTCGATGTGTTGGCTCCATTCGCAGTGCAGTTCGTCAACCCGCCCCGCCCTTTCCTTGAGCGGCCACAAGTGGGAAGGCCGCAACACAATACAGTGACAGCTTAGCACACTAACCTAGTGTAGGTCGTAATACTTTGAATAATTTTACTTATTTGCGGCCACGGCGGCCGCACTTCTGATGCGGTGAAGTGCAATAAACACACGTGTGCTTAGATATTGCATGCACGTTACAGAAGCCTATTTGGTCAAATCTAATCGGGAGTCTACCATGATGACGAGTCTCATAATTATGCCGTTGTTTCGATTCCTCTTGAACCACTGACCTCCAATAAAAAGGCTGGACGGCGCATACCCGCTCTGCGAGGCGGGCGCTTGTGAAGCCACCGAAAGGTTCCCTGTTTGTCCCGGAAGCTGGCGTCTTCTGTCCGTCTTAGTTGCGCCATTCAAATATTCTAGGGTGGCAGCTGTTGTTCAGATCGGTTTTCTTTTTTTTTTCAGCTCTGTGATTACGCATCACTTTAGACGCCGACGAACGCTACACGAAAGATGACAGACGCCGTGCCGACACCGTCCGAATGTGCGAGACTGCTGTTCTGATACAAAAAAATTGCGAGGCCTGGGCGGAACACGCAGCACAGTCCCAGCAAAAGCTGGAAGAGCGGCCTGTCTAGATGCCGTTGTAGACTCTCTTGGGGCAACTAATACAAGTACCCATGCAAAGTACCCACTGCGCTATAAATTATCGTAATTTTTTTTATGTAGTGAAGCACCAACTATGCCATTTTTCGTCATTCTTCGGAGAATCGTGGCACCCGCTACACATCTGTAAGGAATTGTGTGTACTTTGTGCTGTGGCTGATGACGATGAAGTATTACAGGTGATCCCTTTGTAACGGGTTGGAAGAATTCGACGACCGACTCTTTTCGCTATTCGCATTGTGTGACGCCAGGTTGTTATTTTAATATTCTGCCATGCTATATAACATATGTCGCCTGTATAGAGTATTTTTGCGACGGTGTTACAAGCACCAGCGTGGCATTGTGGTGAAATACTCAACTGCCGCGCAGAGGGCGCGGGTTAAAGTCCCACCCGATCCTAGAAATTTCTTTCTCATTTCATTTTTAACACAAAAGTGTTTTATGGTGGGGTCCACCACGGCTCCACTGACGTAATTCCGTCCCGGATATGCCGTCGTAAAACATATACTAACAGATGGCAAAGAAAAAAAAAACTAGAAGAAAAAGTTGCGTTGCCGGGAGTCGAACCTACGACCCTTCGCTCCGAAGCGCGCGGCGTGAAACCACACGGCCACAGAGCGCACGTTCTTAGGCGTACTAACCGCAACCTATTCATATACACCATTTACCGTTCGCGGTATTGAGAGCTCGATGGGTTCAGCGTGTTCTTGTTATCACTACCGAGATGGCGCGAAGAGCGTGCAGGGCGCGATTTAAAGGTCGACGCCCCAAGCACCGTGATGCGAGCGCGCTTCTACAGGGGTTGTCTCTCGTGTGCACGCGCTTACATCATGATCGGGGCGGCTCGTAACGTCTTGTCCTTTCACCGCAAGTTTCCGTTGACGATTCAGAGAGAACGAAGGTCACTTCGCTCGCTGTAGAGGCCGCATTTCCGAAAAGAGCGCGCTGCTCACACGCACGGAAGTAACAATTCTGACAGTTGTTAGTTCGGGCTCGTCCTGTATGTGTTGTTTTCGTGCATCCTTTCTGCTTTTGAGCGCACCGCAAGTTTCGAGCTGCATGCCGTTATTCGCGTGACATTACAATCTCTTGCTATAGCATTCATTCCTTCGCCCTTTTGGCGAAACAATGCGCAATAAACGCTCAACTACCCCTGCGAACACATGTTTCACGTTCGCGTTATACTGATTGCTATGAAAGGGGGATCAGACATGTTTTTTTCTTGTCTCACACGATAGCGTTTCCGGACACCGGCGGCGGCGGACAACTATGGCCCCAAACTGGGCTGTTGTGTTCTCAAACAGCTTTCGCTGTAACGAACTTCAGCGCCGACAATGTCCTCGCCACGCTGGCCTGCACGAAAAGCGCGCAAAGGTCTACTTGCGTTAGTATAAATATCTCTTGTTGCCACTGTTTTCGATTTTCGCGCAATTTCAAGATCTCTTTGCTTTGGAATACCTGCCTGAGGTACGCACTATTAATACTCTACCCTGAGATATGCATAAGTGCTCACGTTGCATGACCTCAGTTGTTCCGGATTGCCAAGTTTTCTCGTGAAACGAAAAACAATTAAAAGAATTTCGGTTTCACTCGGGAACGAAATAGTACATAAAGTTGCGGTTACGTTTTTCTTCCGGTCAAAAATATCGTTTTTTTCTTTTTTGGTTTTCGTTCCGTTCCGACACACTGCTCCAGGTGTTGAAAGTTTTAGCGTAAACAATACGAAAGCCATATTTTTCTGTAATCTCGTAAACTTCGTCTCAGAAAAATATCGTTGGACGAGCTTCTCTAGTATTGTCAACGACACGTTTTGTGCCAGCTCGCATCATCGCGCCATTTAGTCTTGGCACTTTTCGCGAACATTCACTTTATTCAAGGAAACGCTAATGCCACGGCGTTATGAAGTGCTTTCCTTCTGTAATTCAGCTAAACATTTTTTTTTCTAGCAAAGTCGCCGAATCGTGCAGCAAAGCCAACCTGAAAACGAAAGCGCTTTAAATGCGTTTGAGGTCGACTCTTTCGCCTATCAGGACCGCAAGGCAGTGCAGTACATCTCATATTCGGATTTTTCTTAGGATAGACGGATGCCTCCTCTCTTTTGTGAATGTTTCGTGCAGTGTGTTTTCATCTACGTTCATTAAGCTCTGGCTCCAAATTGTAAAGCGGTGCCCTTACTGTGGTCGCACCCAATATTCCTTGTGATTGCTTTTTTGCTCTCCTTAGATAATATTGTCGGCCATCTTTGTTTTCACTTTTCATACGCGATTCCCCATTTCTGCTTTTCTTTATATCTTATGAAAACTCCTCCAAACTTTCAATGACGCAGTACTTGATCGTGAATTTCCCTCATAATTTTCTCCATTCTTCAGCTATGCTTTGTAAAATATATATTCGTAGCCACCTATTTATATTCATACACATGGTTAATATCCTTTCTTCCAGCCCGCGGTTGCAGGCCGAAATAGATCACCCAAATGCATAACTTGTAGTAACGAGTTGAATAATTTTCTAACTTGATTACAGCATGCCTACCACCCAGTTAAATCTGGCGTATTTGTCGTGTGTAGTGATAAATTATTGGGTATACTTAGTAAATGTGGCCATCATATGAAGTATGTATGTGTTAGAGCACTGCACACGCTCGGGCCTACCGGAAAACCTGGGCCTGGCCGGCCCACGGTCCGGGCCGGGCCGCGTAAAGTAGGCTTCATGGCGGGCCCAAGCCGGGCTCGAGTCTGAAGCTCCGGGCTTAGGGCCGGGCCCGGGTTTAAGATGGCGGGCTCGGGTCGGGCCGGGCTTCGGCTTTGCTCAGTTCCTAAAGAGACACTAAAGTGATGCAGTGAATCTGTTAAGACTGATAAAGTGTACTCTGAGAACTCGAATGTAATTAGTTTCAACATCACAAGGAGAAAATCAAAGGCAAAGTTCCATTTTTAAATCACGCGCCGAAATCTCTGGGCGTGACGCCACAACTTTCAAACTGTATTTGTCATATTTTAGGGACATTGGTTCAACGAAACATCATGAAACTTCGTATGTTAAGTCAGTGGCCCTCTCAGAGGTTAATGTACTTAATTTTTACTGATTAGGAACTACGTAGATACCAGTAGACGCCGTCAGAATCTGTGACGTCACGGTGTTTGTTGCGCGATGTTCAAGGTGGCGTCGGCCCCCGCATTTTCTTTTTGCGCGTGTTTCTCGCTTAGCAAAGACTTGTCGCAGCGAGCGTGGTGAAAATGGAAATTTAAGAGTAATTTACTCGTAATTGAAGACTTGTTTTTTCTTTGTTTAGTGTCCGTTCCTTCAAGTGTGTTCCTCATACGTTGCGCGTACTTATACGTTTCACATTTTATCTCGATAAAACGATTGTTTTTTTCTTTATGTGGGGTAAGCTATTTGAAGAAGTTTTATGAGTGACAAGTACTGATCTTCTTTCGCTTCTTGCATATGGAGCTACTTGATTTATCTGAAACGGGCGAGCTGAAAGTAAATAGACCAGGCGCTTATATAGCGGACAAGTGCTTTAATTGCGTTCGTTATTATTTTATATCCCAAATATTATTCTGTAATCGCAGCAATAAATGTAAGATAATAAATTTATACCTATAACTTCTCATCGCAAGTGCGATCACTTAGCCCCAAGGCGGAGATACGTTCTTGCAAATTCCAATTGCACGCAGTCTCGTCGCATAAAATCCTTATAAAGACATTCTTTTTCCGTGGCTCTGTCTAGGCTGCCAATGGTCATGTGACGCGAGATGGACATGCACAGCCTGCCTTGTGTGCCCACGTTGTTAACTTCTGAGCGTTCGTCTTGTCCCGCTGTATCAGGGGTCTCAAACTCGCCTCAGCGAACGGACCGCATTCACGAAAATTTACTTCCGCAAGGGTCAGAACAGTGACGAAGGTAGGAGTAAAGGGGGGTGGGAGAGAGAGAATATGTTCTACCAGATGTCAGATAACGTTGCATTTTAAAGACCTCTTTAAGATTTCATATATGGGTCATTTCTGAAGGGTATTTGGCAGCAATTTTCCACCATTATATCGATGCCTATCTCCAAAATGACTAAAATCTGGACACCAATTCTGCAACATAGAGTTTTGTTTCACGGTTATGTATCAACACAGGCGGTGCCTCACGAAAAAAATGCTTTAGATCGTTCATGCCTGTATAGCTCAAGAACGTACTTATAAATAAATTTTAAAAAATGGGACAAAGACAGTCATGTCCGTGCCGCAGGCCGCTAGTGAGAGGTCCGCAAGCCGAGTGTTTAAGACCCCTGCAATACATAGTGCGAGAGCTACATGGCACTGCCACAACAGCGTCGGAATGTCCAGCAATAGCATAAGTCCATGAAACATGTATATTCATAATTAAAGGCAAAGTATATTAGCTTGACGAAATATCTTGCCTGAAATAAGAATCAGGAATTCCATGCCGGGGGATGTCCCCTTACCTCGAATCATATGCATCCAATGAGTAAGCGTGGAGAAGCTTATTCGCACCTTTATTACCAAACTGGCATGAACCCCGAAAATAGATCGCAATCACTTCGTCCATCTATTGCCAGTCCTACCACTGCTGTCTTAACAGCGTACCCTATCGGAAAAAACAGCGTTTCCAGTGCCTCCCAGTGCCTTTCAGCGCACTGGGTGGCACTGGAAACGCTGTACAGTGTGCCCCAGTGTACCACAGCGCGCTGGGAGGCACTGGGACAAAGTGTACAGCGTGGCCAGTGCCGCCTAGTGCGCTGAAGGACGCTGGGAACACTGTACAGTGTGGCCCAGTGTCTTACAGCGCACTGGGAGGCACTGGCCACGCTGTACAGTGTCCGCTCGCGCACTGGGAACACTGGCAGCACATTGGAAAAAACTGGACGCACTAAGTGGAATTCATATAAGATTTGGTATTGGGTCGCGAGAAGTCAAAAGAAAAACTTACGGAATATCTTGAAAATATTCTGTTGTGTGTCCTGTACATATCTAGCTTTAGTTTTAGTTAAGCGACGGAGGTTTGTATACGCTGAAGCAATCATCTGTCGAGCGCTCGCGTGCGCGCTTTCTCTGAAGTGTGTGATCAAGTGTCGTAAATGTAGTTCGTATAACTGCATCGAAACAACTTATCATTCGCAACACAATATGACATTAGTATTAGTCTGATAATAACATCAACCTACGCTAACAGCTAGTCCTTCCATATGGGCTCGTACCGCTGAAAGTCGCACGTCACCGGCAACAGTGAGCCAATGTAACGCTCAATCTCGGAGTTTTTAGCTTCTGATTCATGTAGTCGAAGGTGCTAATATGGCCTCGCTTGATTCGAGTATGATCAAAACTACATTCTAACAGTTATTAGATTCTTCGTAATTGAATATCCACGTTCTTCACAGCGATCGCGGCGCACGGAGTACAGCTCTATAAGCCTAACGGCCGGTTCGGCTAGGATGCTGTACTGCGGCTGTATAGTACGCGGAACGTAAACAAAAAGAACAGAAAATGTGTTCAAACGGGTGACGAGAACTAAAGCCTTCTGTGTGCAGGTCAGATGCACATTGTTGTTTACGTAGGTATGACTGACTGCTTAGCGAGCCAGTGCGATTGCCGCAACACATCTGCGGTTACGCTAATATTTTTTGCGGCAGAACGGGCCAGACAGACGTTCCGATCCTAGGCAGCACACAAAAAACAACATAACTACCTTCCCTTAGGTTCTCGCGAACACGAAGAAACTGAAATCTGCGTTTGTAAACGAGAAAAATGAAAATACTGGCTACCGGAGGTAGTTATAACATGAAGAAAAAAGTGCCGGTGTCTCGTCTTCCAGGTGTGGTGCAGCGGTAACGTGTCAGGCTCAGTATGTATGCTGCATCGAGGTGGTGGGTTCGACGCCCGCTCGCTGTCTTTTTTTTTTTTCGAGGTTTCTCTTTTTTTTTTGTCGCGGTGCTCGCGTATTAGCCCTAATTACGATCGGGGTATGACCACTGCTTCTAGAAACAATTTAAAAGCCCGATTTCGGCCCATAGTGGGTGGCCCAGTGTGCAGTGCGCCAGCGTCCAGTGTGCCGCGTGCAGCGTGCCAGCGTCCCAGTATCCAGCGCCACACTGGTCCAATAATCAGGTATGGCACTGGGACAGTGCCACTGGGTTTTCCGATAGGGTAGGCCACCTTCTACCGGTGCAACGTCGTTAGGAAGGCATACAGCATTAAAATATGGACAAAAAAGAGCCATGTGCAAGCTGTGCATAACAAACACTGCTGAAAACTGCAAGGAGAAGCCCTCAGTGGTATTTATAGATTATATTGAAGAGTCGCACAACGATCGGGAACGAGAGAAATGAAGCGAACAGCTGGACAGCTATTTTCATTGTGCAGAGGTCCAAAAGAACATCCTAAATTTGCTCCAGTTGTGGTAGTTAAGAACTACGACTGCCGAAGCCCTCACATTTAAGGCAGATGTGCGCCCCTGCGGCTAGCGTAAGCAGTGCAATAAACTTTAGCGTGGCAGGACATGTGATGCAACGGCGCACGGTGTGCGTATAGCGGAATCTATTTATAATTTGATTTTTTGTACAATAACATGCGAACAAATTAACTATAAACTATGCCACATTAACCTATAGACTGTATATAACAGCAGTGGTGTGATGTATGAAAAGACTGCTATGACAAATAGTTGCTTTTTTTCCCATTCGGCTTCTTATACATATTTTCAAAGTGCTCGTGGTGCGCGCAGTTCGTTATAATTTTTATCTCGGTTAGTGTATTTACAACAAATGTAATAAATTTGATTTTTTTCCTCTATTTCTCTTGATGTGGCAAGGTGCTACTATGATGAAGATAGGTCCTACATATCGAGAAGGGTGCACGGCTGGCTTTCGCGTTACAGCATGCTTTAAAGAGAGACTAAAGGAAAAAAAATTTTTGGCGTGTTAGTAAATTACGCTTTCACCCTTACACAATCGCCACGCCTGCCGCGAGGAGACGCATGGGAAGTGCGAAAACGCGCAAAAAGAATTTACGGCTCGTGACGCCACCTTGAAATTCCCGCATCAAACGCGTCATAGATTTTGTTGGTGTCTGCTACGTCCTACGCAGTTCATAATCGGTAAAAAAGAAGTGCATTGTCTTCCGAGGTAGGGGGGGGGGGCATAGATTTAACATACGAAGCTTCAGGAAGTTTCGACAAGCCAAAGCCGCAAAAATACGCAAAATCTCCTTTGAACTACGTGTTACGCGTGGAGATTTTGGCGCAAAATTGACATATGAATCTCTTACCTTGATTTTCTCCTTTATAAATGCAACTGTGTTGCTGGAACTAACGACAATAGATTTCTCAGAGTACAATCTAAGCCGATCCATTGTTTCACTTTCGTGTCCATTTAAATTTCAATAAACAGCGCAATAAAAACAAAGTGAAGAGAGCGTTCTGTTCTCTGCCCCCAAGGTTTTTTTGCGCTCCTTATAAAAACCGGACTCACGCTGCAAATCACTTTTCTTCCTGCAATATCTGCTACAAAACGCTATTGATGATCCCGATTGTATTCCTAGAAAAATTAGGTACAGTACACCACTGCCGTACAAACGTTCATCGTACCTAGTATGTCCGATCAACTGTTTCCACGGCGAACCAGCCCCTTTTTACAAGAAAGTACCGTAGGTTAAAGTATGCTTGCTAGCGAAGCATGCACCAAGCATGTGTAGATATTTGCCACTTAAAACGCATTACCGGTCGATTCTATCTTCAGGCAACACAACCTAGAAAATTGGAAGAATTGATTGTTGGGCGAGTTAATAATTCATGATGAAGGCAAATAGCGCGAAGAAACGTAAGACAGGACGAAGAAGGCTACAGCACAAGCCTTCATCTAGACTATTGGCTCGTGCCCCTGTCGGGTCCGATCTGTGGTCGGGCCGCGCCGGGCCGGGTAGGCGAATTTTTTTGTCGTGTTCGGGCCGGGACCGGGTTTCGCTTTGAGTCGCCGGGGTGGGCTCGGGCGGGTAAATTTGAACGAGTCAAGTCAAGAGTACTGCCCGTGCCGAGAATCATGGCCCGTGCAGTGCTCTATTACCTACCACGTCCAAGGAACACCAGTACGTGAAATAAATGAATATAAATACCTAGGAGTAACCATTACAAACACACTTTCATGGTCCGCACATATAACAAATGTCTGCCCATCAGCTTCTCGTAAGCTTGGTTTTTTTTGAGGCACAAATTGAAAAGAGCCCCTCCGAAATTAAAAACGCTCCCTTACAAAGCGTATGTTTCACATAAACTTGAATATGCATCAGTGGTTTGGGACCCTTTCTACAAAAAATGTATTCAAAAACTTGAAATGGTTCAAAGACGCGCAGTACGTTTTATTTTTTCTAAGTTTAAATCAACTGACTCTCCCACAATATAATGAAAGACAACGACATCCCTGTGCTTGAAGATCGCCGCAGAATCGCACGCCTGAAATGTTAGCATTCCATTTATAATGACAAGCTGAATATTCCAGCCCATAAATACATACAACCATTTTCTCCTTGCGCATCTAGGCATCGTCATATGCATAACCTGCTCCCATACACCACTCGGGCTAACATCTTTAAAAATTCCTTCTTTCCCCGAACAATTATTCAGTGGAATAGCTTACCACCTGACGTCATCTGATGACTTCGAGAAGGCGTTGCTCGGAGCATCCCAACCGTGACATAAGTGCACCTTTTCTGTACTTCTAGTGCTAATTATAATGGTTATACTCTGTCTTCATGCAATATCACTGCTTCGGATTGTTATTGCACAGTATTTGGAATACTTAAGCGTTTCAATGTGTATAAATTTCTGTGTACGTATGGGTATATTGTTTTTCCTTGTGCTTTAAGACATCACTTCATTTATGCCATTGTTTATTCTTGCAATTTTGATTATTCATTTAATTTTTTTCTCGATGTTTGCATATTTGTTTATTGTAATGATCCCCACCTGCCTGGTCTTCAGTCACCGTAGTATTTTCTAAATAAAATAAATAAATAAATAAAATGAAAGATCTCAAGCACACAGCTGCATTCGCAACCAGGCATGCCATTACTACTTTTGGCATTCCGTCCTCAAACCTCAAATGTTTTCAGCTGTGTCATTACTGAAGCGTTTCATTTTAGTTGCATTGTCACGCTCTCTTATTTGATTCTAGCGTTGCCTTCCAGTCTCATGCACCATGCATAGAGTTCCATGCAAAGAGTCTGAGGTTGGCAAGTGTTCCGTTTTATTTCGACGCCAGTTCATAATCTTTTGTATGAGGTAAAAGTTGCACGCTCAAAGCTTTTAGGCGTCATCAACAGGTCCTAGTCAGCCTTTAACATATTATAGTCTAACTCCTACAATATACTGCAGTGCTCGCGTATAAGTGCTGTTTATATGGCTGCGTATATATATATATATATATATATATATATATATATATATATATATATATATATATATATATATATATATATAGACTGCAAATTTAAAGACAGTAAAGAGAAAACTCGATCCTCTGTTGCTGACTTCTTGAGTTGGGCTACCAGGGCGTAGCCAGAAATTTTTTTCGGGGGGGGTTCAACCATACATTATGTATGTTCGTGCGTGTGTTTGTATGTGTGCATGTATATATATCCAAGCAAAACTGAAAAATTTCGGGGGGGTTGAACCCCCCCAACCCTCCCCCCCCTTGGCTACGCCCCTGTGGGCTATGCCTTCCTGAGTTAGGCTACGATATACCTCCACTAGCTACATTTGGAGCAGCCCGGCCCCCATGGGTGACACTCGATCGCACCACCGTCGAACCTGCACCACGTAATATGGATCGGGATACCCAAACAGGACGACGTGAAGCTTGAGTGCAACATCTAAAAAAATTTCATCTCCCACTAAAGGGAATTATGTGGGGATGCGAAGGAGCGCATGGGTCGACTTAAAGTTCCGTTCATCACGTGCTCCTTGTCCTATGTTAACGCGTCCTTGCATGTGGAGCACACCATGAATTCACTGTAGTTGCTGTTGCTGTTACTCGTCATGAACTCCTGTTGGAGCACGCCACTCCGGGTTCATCACGCGTCTGCAGAATCTCGTTCCCAGACGCCATCACGTGATTGCTGAAAGAGTATAAGGGGGAGAGGCCACATGGTCTTACCCAGCCCCTTACGCAGGCCCGAACGCGCTAGCGCGTGCCAGCACACGTGGTTTTGTCTGCGTTGCGCCAAGCTAGGACAGCATGCGGCAGCCCGGGCCCCTAAAGTGCTCTACACGTATCATAATCAAGGCGGTTGAAGAACAAGATGAAGAAGACTTCTCCTTGGCGCGAGCGCGCGCTCTGCACGTATCATCATCAAGGCGGTCGAAGAATAAGACGAAGAAGACGTCTCCTTGGCGCGAGCGTGCGCTCAATATGTTACAGATGGCTATGGTACGTTTTTGAAAGCGGACGGTCGCCATTGGATCTACGGACAAAGCTCAGCGCAAAAGCTGCTTCGCATCTAAAAGTCACAGTTTCGGCGCTAGGGCGAAGCAATGAATACGATAACAGCAAATCTAAATGTCACACGAAGAACCAGAAGCAGCTCGATACTTGCAGCGTGCCGCTGAAGCACAAAGGACTCCCTAAATGAACGCACAGGCATGCACAGGGCAAGCGTGAACTAACAACTGTCACAGTTGTTACGCCTATGTTCTTGAGCAACACGCTGCAAGTGTCGACAATCGAGAATCAGAGGCTTGCTTGCTTGCTTGCTTGCTTGCTTGCTTGCTTGCTTGCTTGCATGCTTGCTTGACCCTTAATTCTTGGCTCTTACCCACTACGGGGGATTGGCTAAGAAACCGGCGGTTAATATAAGTGGGGAGATTTACAATTTAGACGCTCTTAGATATTTCTTCTTCTTTTAAACTGCGGCGCGTGGAGTGACCCTCTGCGTCTCCTACCAAATGAGGCGTCTGATGCAAGGTGTGCCCGGTGTTCTTTGTCTTTTTTTTTTTCCTTCCACATCCCGAGTCGGTACAGAAAGTGGCCACTTTGTCGTGCGCGACTCAATGGCAGTATTCGAAATGAAGGAAAATTAGGAGCGCTGCGTCTGCAAGTGTCGACAATGGAGAATCAGACGCTCTTAGATATTTCTTTTTCTTTTAAACTGTGGCGCATGGACATACCCCCTGCGTCTCCAGCCACACGGGGGCGTCTGGTGCAAGGTGTTCCTAGGGTGCCTTGATGCGCTTTTTGTTGCGCAGGGGGGCGCACACATCGAGGCACACTAGGTGTTCCTGGCGTTCTTTCTTTTTTTTTCCTTCTACATCACGAGTGGAGTCTCCTTAGGGCAAACAAACAAACAAACAAACAAACAAACAAACAAACAGAAAAGGCCCACTTTGTCCTGCGCGACTCATGGGCAGTTTTCAAAGTGAAAGAAAATTAAGAGCGTTGCGTGACAGAAAACACGCTCACGCTACTCCGAGATTTGCTTACCAGCAGCGGTACATGGTGTACATAAATAGCTCGCCGTTATTTCGCTGGTGCATACATGGCGTGTGACTGAGTTGTCTAACGCAGCGCGCTGGGGAGTTAGGGGTTGCTGGTTCGAATCCGCGGTCGTGTACTTCAGAAATCTTACTTCTGCTTTATTTTTGTTTGTGCCTTTTTTATATATACATACATATACGGGACATAACGGCGTCGACGGACGGCGACGGCAAAAATGAGCCGAGAGTGTCCATATAATTGCTATAGCAATAAAAGACTTTCTCTATTATTGTACTTTATCGAACACTTTATTTCAATTATTTCTATGCCGATTTAACGTGAGCACTGCCTGTAAGAAAATTCCTATGGCGGTGCTGGCTATGTACCAAGGAAGACTTTAACAAAAATGTAAGGCAGCTTTGCGCTAGTAGTGCCAAGCCAGAAGGAATTCCGGAGCTGGGCAGTCTTCTTTTTTTCTCTTCGGTTTTCTCTTTCTTTACTCCACTCTTTCTTTCTCGTTCACTGCCTCCGCGATCGGTCCATCTTTGACCAAGCGACGATTACATGTGATGACGTCCTCAGGCGACGTGACGCTATGAGACGCTAAAGTAGTCACGATTTACGAACTTTGCCGAACTTGCCTCTGCACGTAACGAACCTACAACCTGCGGAAAACGCGTCCGATGCTCTACTAATAACAAAAAAAATGAGTCACTGTTTCATTTCCTCTCATTCTCTCAAAGCAAGGTTCTTGTTCCGGCACACTTGATGTCTACAGGTTGCAAGCGAGTGTTTATTGGTCAGGCGTGACCTTTCAAAAAACTCACACCGTCCGTTATTCATTCTCTTCAGACGACTAGAAGGCGAAAGCCATCTCCTGTTTCTTTTGAGCGGGTGTACTGACCTTCGTCCAACAGCTTTTTGTTAACGTCACTTCCCACGGGAGACCAATGACGTCATCGCATTATGATGGCTGTTTGCTTCACTCGTGTTGACTCAGCCGAAGACGACAGTCACTTTTAGCGTTTGATGATGCATGTAGGGTTTTCCCGTAAAAAAATGACAGCAAATCAGACTACTGCAAACACTACTACGGAAGAAAGGACAATGTTATCTGTGTACTCGCGGACAACTTTTCATGGCAATGAAGGGAAAGACACGGGGGCGGAGCGTCTGCACGTATACTGCTACGCGAAGTAGTCCGGTTTGGCGCGCGTCTCGTAACGCCGTGGAAAGTGATTGTTAGTGTTGCATTTCGACGCAAACTCTGCTTAGCGTCTAAAGTACGGGTAAAAGGCGCGACTTTTTCACGCATGCAAAAACGCAAAGTGACAACGTAAGAAGTAAAAGAAATACAGGCATGTCGCTTGTGTGTGCTGCATTCCGTCTCAAAAAGCTACATGTAGAAAATGAAGGAGTATTTTATATATCTCACGCAGAAAATACGGGCGCAATTGTGGAACTGCATTCATTAGCGGTAGGATACGAGCATTGTAATTCTGTAGCCTTCGCTTCATTGCCAAGAAAAGTTGTCCGCGAGTATAGAAGAACCTCAGGAGCCTTTCCCTTATAGGCGAAGTGGGGCAAGCGAACTTTAGCGTTGACCCGTCTTACCTACTGCTTTTCTTTCCTTTTTCTCTTAATTTCTTTCTTCCTTTCGCATTTCGCAATGATCCCTCTTATTGTAAGCTTTCAGGTTTGTTATAGAGAGCGGCCTTCCTGGTGACGCTGTTTTCGGGCATGGGATCGGCATGGAAGCTTTCATGCTCTTACGTGCCTTCGTCATCCTCTATACTCCGTTTTATACATCAAGTGCAACGCTGCAGAAGCTATGCGAGAAGTGTGGCCAGCAAGATGTGTGAGTACGCGCGTCTATCCCTTGGCTTTCGTCATTGTAAACGCCCGTGCGGGCCAAGCACGAGCACGAGCCCCCGCGTGATGCATGGCGATGGGCTGCAAATGAAACATTAAGGAGCGAAAAAAGAGGCGCGAGGTGGTCAAGAACAACTTAACGACAACTCTATAACGACGTTTGTTGGTATCTGAGGAACAAAGCGTCTTCATTTATTAGGGCGAAAGCCTTTGATGTCTCATTAAACCCGAAAACTGACGGTCAGCGTCGGCGGTGTCGGCGTTAACACGGGTGATGGAAAAATCACCATCGCGTGATGACATCACGATGTGACGTTAGATGATGAAGTCATGACATGACGTCGTTGCTTGGATAAAGGTGTGCCGGTCACGGAGGCAGTGCAAAACCAGGTGAAGTGAAGAAGACTTGCAATGCCTCCGATCCTGGAGGCAGTAGAAAACCACGTTAGGTGCAGAAATATCTCGGAGGGGGGCGCGGGAGATTCAATACGTCGACTGCGAAGAAAAAGTCAGTTTCGCCGCAAGGGCGAAGCAATGAATGCGATAGCAAGAAACTAATGCTATACGAAGTGAGGCTCGCCAATTGATACTCAGTTTAAACAGCGCTCTTTTGCAAAGGCGGCCGAAGCAGCGAAGGAAACAAGCGTGCTTCAAGTGTCGAGCTGTGACACTTGATAGTTCGCGCTCATCTACTGTTTGTTCGTTTAGAGGCGTCCCTTGAGATCGAGTGACTTTCGTACGCTCCGTAACATGAGCGCGGACATCACGGTGAAAGCTTGAAACATCCCTCTTCCCCTCACCACGAGAAAACCGCGCGAGCAGACAGCGGAAGGGCAAGGTTCTCCCTGCGCAAATATACGAAGAAGCGAGCGAGCTCGCCAACGACTTTTAAATCCGCCCATCGCCCTCCTCGCGCCATCTCGCTGGTAATGAAGAAACGCTTATAAGCGCCTGCCGTCTCCGAGTCCTGCCAGCGGTAAAGAGTGTGTATATAACGCTCGCGGATAGCTACCTGAAGGATCTGCGCTTTCTGGCGTAGTGGTTAGCGTCACGCGCTGCGGAGCGAGAGGTCAGTGGTTCCATTCCGCGCTTCGGAAGTTTTTTTCTGAATTATTTTTCTTTGGGAGTTTGATATATATATATATATACATACTTATACATATAGGGTGCGCGGCGACGGCGACGGAAAAATCCAGCCGAGACTGTCCATATAATTGCTATCGCAATAAAAAAAGATGCCTTCGATGTCTTGGGCGGAAAAGACGCCTTCGATTCGTCTTAGGTGAATGCAGAAGGGACCCTGTGAGTTTTTACTCAGCCTAAGTACGAGAAGGAATCACATAACGGGTGGTAAATTAAATGGCCTATATCTAGGTGCGAACGCATCTACTGCGACCAGTCTCGTCAGCCTCTACAGCGTTGCACGTGATGTATGTAGCGGAGTATAGAAAGGTCCAACGAAAGGGCAATCACGCGACCATGTACAGGCGGGTTAGGAATTTAATTTTCTGCAAATCGGAATTTTCCTGGAATGTGAAATCCATGATATCGACCTTACCCGGGGTCCGGCAGATTGCTTGTAGTCCGCCAACATTAAATATTTCCATGAAGCGTCCATAAGAATTCTACTGCTTCACAGTTGTTTCTTTTTCTTGCATCGTTGGTAGAACGCATTGACTGCCAAGGGAACCCATTCGTACGCTTCAGTTCGGTTCACATTAGGCAAGCATGCACGCGTGACCTAGTGGTGAAGGCACGCGCCTTCGGATTGACGGGACAAGCCACGGAAAATTTATTTCGTTTTATCACATATTTGGTGCGCGCCAGTTCTGGGTGCGGATGATTTTTGGGTGAACGCCTGACGCGGTTTTCGGTTTTTTGGATCATCACCAGCGTCAAACGTCAGTCAATACAAGCTTCGCTTGAATATAGAGGGTTTCACCGTTTACTAACACAGGCCCTGGACCGCTTCCGGTTTCCTGCGCTGCCGTTGGCTAGCAGGATTGGCGGGGAACAAAAGCCTTGGCGAGTAGCCCGTAGAGTTTCAACACTTTTTTCTCTGTGTCTAGCAAAATATTTGAATTAAAAATTCTTCTAAGCTACGCAAAACACTAAAAGAGTTGGTTTTTAACTTGCGGGTACTGGGCTTGCTGCGTCCCATCCGTAGTTAAAGCAAGGACGACGAAGGCTTCAACTCACAACAAGCAACAATAATTTATTTAACTCTACGCTGCATAAGGCGGGGTCGGTCCAGGCACACGAGACGACGAGGCGGCGATCATGATCGGCGGCAGCTGCAATCGGCCAGCGCGGGTGGCAGCATCCGTCCATCCTGGCATCCCAGGCACGTCTCCCCTGGGCAGCGCGCAGGCTGCCCCTTTTAAGCCGCGCAGCTGGGCCACGCGCACCGCCTCTGCGCAGCACGTGGCGCTATCTCGCGATAGCCGGTGGGTGTGGTTCCCACAAACTATAAGCACCTTTCTCTTATGTGAAACCGGAAAAAGAGTATTCCCTTACTCTGACAAATCTTAAAAAAAACGCTTTACGCTTCGGTGTTGCAGAATAACAAATGAGGTGACCGGAAGTTTCTTGGGGTACACCACGTGCTTCTGCTATCGCAATCTTGAAGCCGTCTATAAAAGAACACTGTGGACTTAGCTGCGAAAAAGGTTTCCCTCCGTCCAAAGATGCATTTACAGAAATTAGACTTCTCTCAAAGGAGGATATATCCGAAGAGAAGACCGCGCACCCCAGACTACTGCAATTTGAGCCGAATATATCGCGCCAGCACTACGCAACGCTACTTCACTGGAACCTCGATGTTGATCAAGGCAAATGTGCTAACATTGAGCAAATATGACGTAAGTTTTGTACGAAAAAGCCATATTCCGTAATTTTTAAAGCACAATTTACATGCCACCGTGTTTCGTTTAGCCTTGGCCTCCTGTTCTGACCGAAGTAACAGTATAGACGCGAATTCTCTCTCAAATATAATTAAAAATACTATTGCTGAGGGGCCATTTTTTTGTCGTAGTCAATGCGTATAGAACGTCTGTTGATGAGTATACACATCGTATGAGTATCATGTAGTGTTATTGACTTTCTTGTAAAATTAGATAGCAAGCACCACAACCACAATTGACGTTGCACCGCCATTACGCCTGCATAGGCTGTTTTTCCAAACCAGTTTATAGACCTGGCGTGGCTCTGTGGTAGAATGCCTGATTGCCACGCAGAATGCTTGGGTTCGAGACCTGCTGGGATCCTAATATTCATTCTTTCCATTCGTCGCGTCAACGCTGCCGATGACGGTTTTTCTTAACGCTGTCGCATTTAATGTCTGTTCTCGCCGTTCCTGGGCAGATATAAACTGTTAATCACCTGTGCCGCATACCCGTGCACCGCGGCCCATGGTAAACGGGTATGCGCCACACGTGTCTGTAGAAAAGGGTTTGACGACGTACGCGAAAGGACTTTCACGTTGTTCATGTCATGACTCGACAGTCATATTCGTCAAATCCTCTTACCCGCCATGCCGATTTTGGTGTACACCAAGTTAAGGAGCCGATCACGAGAGCCCCCAGAACGTAGGCGGCTAGATAGATAGATTCGTAGATAGAAACGCTCAAAGTGCCAAAGGTTCGCTAAGAAATGCTTCGGATTTAAAATTATTACTGTTTTACGGTTTTATGTCGTCAAGTAATTGTGAGTGCTGACTCTGTAGTTATTGCCTTGACACAATCCATCACGAAAAATATCGCTACTACACCTGTTTTGTCATGCGGTATTACGAAAGCGGCAATACGCTTAGGGACGAGGTAAGAGTGCAGAGCGTTGTTTGTGCCATCATGGGGAGGTTTCTACGTAGCGTTCTTGTAAGGAGAAGGCAACCCGCTAGCTGGTCGCCAAGTATAGAGGAGGGACACTGGTCAAATAGAAAGGCGTCAAGGAAAAACCACTGACAGTGCAGCGTGTTAAGTGGTGTCACGTTAAGCAGCCAAACCAATCTCAATAAGTTGTTTCGGAATGAAACTTTTATGATTTAAGCAAGAAAGCCAGAACTTTCGTGATGCAAAGAGATATTTAATTAAAAATAGGCAAAGTTCGTCGCAATTAAAAAGTTTTGAAGTACACACTTTTGTGCATAGGCCTTTGGTGCTTCATTATATATATATCTATAATAGCAAATTTGCAAATGTATCAATGTGTCTTAAGACACAATTGGGAAGTATCGTATCGGATACAATAATTCCTTAAGTATCTTTTATATGTATCTCAAATTCTTCTTGCCCCAGTATCTTGTATCGTATCGCGATACAACCTTAAAGTATCTCTGCCCAGCCCTGACATCGACTGAGAAGAAAAAGAAGATAAGTTTCGCCTTCGCATCGTGTTAGGCGAGGCATCCTACGTGGTTTAACCTCGCGTATTCCTCAACCCTTCGATTGATAAAGTTGTTGCTCATTCGTGTTATGCGAGTGCATAAGGGACCCTGTGTGTTTTCGCATTGTTGATAGAACGCATTGCTATGCTTGAGTTCAGTTCACTTTGGGCAAGCACAAACGCGTGACCTACTGGTCAAGCATGTGGTCAAAGCACTCGCTTTCGGACTTGGGGCACCCAGGTCACACCCCGCCGCGGAATGAAAATTTGTTTCGCTTTATTTTTATTTCAGTGGCGCGCCAGTTGTTCGGAGGAGGCTTTTGGGTGAGCGCGTCACAAGTTTTGGCCGCGGCGGTGGGTTTTTTTTTTTTGGAACACCATCACCAGCATCACAGGACACTCAGTACAGCGTCGCTAGAAAAGTGTGCGATTTAGTGTAACATATACTTAGGTACGGGAGAGCTGGCCCTGCATTCAATACAGCATATAGATGTATTAGAGACGACTTAGAGCATTATGTGCTTTACAAAGGAAGAGAGGATCCTGAAAGAGCCTAAGGAGGGTATTATGCCTCCTATACGAACTATGCATGGGAAACTAAAAGCGAGTTCATGCGAGCCAGTTGGTACGAAGTCCATAGTTCAAAACTGCGTGAAGTCCACACCGACAAGAAAGTACACAGGACTAGCGCTGACTCGTTGATTGTAAAGACGCCCAGATATACACTGAAACGGAAAATTTTGGGAAGGGAATCATACCAGAGCTTCTAGCAGCGCATGCGTCAAGCGGGCCATTATTGTTCAGTGTTAGCGCGCCCTCCATTATTCTAACAGACAAGAAGTGTTGCTGTCTCCGTAACTAATCGTTTATGACTGAACCATAATGTGCCGCTGGACGCATCCGCTGCTAGGAGCTCTGATGTGATTCCCTTCACCGACTTTTCCGTTCCAGTGTATATTTGCGCGTTTTTACAATGAACCAGCAGTTAGCAGTCAGTGCTAGTCATGTATGTTTTCTTGTCCGTGTCTACTTCGTGCTCACATACAACAATACGTAACAGCAGTTGGAGTCGAAATATTTACAGTAGCACCACGCATTGGCTACTTAACCGGAACTTCAATGTTGCTCAGGGCAACTGAGCCAACGTTGGGCAACTATGTTCATAACTTCCTACGAAAAAGCCATAACGTGTAATTGGTTAAGTAACGCTTCAATGCCACCGCAATTCTTTTAGCCTAAAGCGCCATTCCTTCCAAAGCGCCATTACATAAAGGGACACTAAAGACGACCAGCAATTTATGTCGGAGTGAAAGCTCGATGTATGCCAACGTCTGAAAAGACAGTATTATCAACAACAGTGCCCTACTTACCGAGAAATTAAGCTAAATGTATCGCACGATGAGCGCCACGAGTGGGACATTTTGAAAGTGATCCCGATGACGTGGGAGAGTCTGAATACAATAATCAGTAGTAATCAAACTAGCTGCAATAAAAAAGAACCTTCCGTGCATCAAGACGCGTAATAAAATGCTGCTTGCTCGTTTGTGTTTCATTCATGGAAAAAAGAACCTCCTTGGCGTTGCCATGGGGAACGGCGCGCGTGGTTCAAAAGTTCCGTTTTTGCCGAACTGCGCTTCTCCCGGCGTCCTGCTTCGCTCACGTGGTCGCGTCTCAGTGGTAGTTGCGGTATAGCGTAATGTCGCGTGTGTTTTGCACGGTCGTGAAAGGCGCTCTGACAGAAAGTTCGGCAAAATGCCGCATGCATCGATATTGCCGGACGCCCTAATGGTGCATGCCGCCGGTGGACGCCGCCGCGCAGGAAAGGCGGGCAACGTTGGACACGGCAACAGTGAAGTCAGAAACACCTGTTTCAGGCGGGTGATTTGATGTGCGCTAACGCAATGCAGACAACTCAAACGTGATTTTATTTCAGAATTAGCACTTCCTTGGCACAAATGTAGCACTACGAAGTTTCTGGACCGCTATTTACCAACTTCAACGTCGACTTAATATTTGCCTTTAGTGTCCCTTTAACGCTGGTGTTGGAACAGCCGATGGCCTAGCAGCCGGCCATGGCTTTGCAAGGCCATAATGCCGCGTGCGAGAATGCCGAACAATCAGAGGCCAACGGCGGCGTGGTTCGACGTCTGCTTGCCTCGAACCGGAAACCGGCAGCAAACGACGCATCCCATAATATCTCGCTCTTTTGCCAGTCACCTATCGAGCTACGGCAGCGGTCATCCTGCCGTCCACTTGATAGGTTGTTTGTGTGCATGGAAACCTGGGAGTGTTTGACAGCGCTACTCGTAGACATGACGCCGTATGTGGGAAACTCGCCATCAGAGTTTTCATTGTAGTAATATGTTCTATTTCTGTTGGTTTTCATTAAGTGGTTGGTTTTTCTTAGGGTTGTATCAAACAAAGAAGCGAGCCCTCGAAATTTCCCTCCTTCATTCATTTGGAGCATCGCGCCACATTGCTTATCCATGAAATAAACGGTTCTTCAGTATGAATTCAGCTAATGCTGTTTTCAATAACTGTGTTGGCTGCGATTTCAAGAAAATGAACCGCATTTAGAAGTACAAGGTGAAGAAAGCACTGAATATTTATTTCAGAGCACACTGAAAGAAAATTCAAAACACGCAAACTGCCGCAATTCGGCTGCATGCATTGTAATCATGCTTGCTGTTTGGAGAGAAGTATAACAGTGACGGGTGATCAAGCACCGAATTTATCCCTATAACACGCGGCTTTTATGCTTGTAAAATTCTTCATGCTCTTTGTAGTCCTGCAAGGGCAGTTGAAGTGCCTTTTTGCTTTCCTAAGCTTCCCAGCTACCACTTGTTTGGGGACTTTGACGTCCAGCTGTCTCCCGACGAGGGATCACGCATGGAGGTGTGGTAAAATGCTTGGTATGGTGCCATGCTTTACCCTTTTCGGCTTCAGGGACACCTGGATCACACTCCCTCGACTTCTCACAAACCTGAAAAGAAAATCGCCCCAGTTTAATATAGTGAGAGAAAACACACTGGAGCAACAACTTTATATGTGCACTGAGTTCGCTAATGTCCAGAAAAAAAAAAACACAGGGATCAAAGAGATGTACAAGAGGAAAAGAAGCTTCAGTAAAACTTGCAGCTGGTAGAGTTGGTTCATACTTGCAAGGGAAAAATGGATACACACAAACTATACACAAGGACGCAACTATGTAGACGAGGACGCTTCAGCCTCCTTGTCTATAGTTTGTGCGCATCCATTTTTTTCCTTGGAGAATAAATAAAGACAGATACGACCAATTGGAGCCGGCCAACGTTTTGAATGGCATAAGTGGGAGAAAAATGTTGAGTAAATATTTTCTGAAAAAAAAAAACGGAGTCATTCTTACTTACAAAGCATTTTCAGGTAAAATTTTGCGTAGCAGCACTCCGTTGACTATATTTATGCACCTACTCTTTTGCAATGTACGCCAGATCTAGGCTATATAACCTAAAGGGCTCTTAGGCTTCGCGCTATTCGTGGAAAAATGCGCGCTTGCGTGTGACTGAAAGACTGCGCGAAACTACAGTAAGAACATCTTTCAAACTGCGCAGGCATACAATCATAAGTCGCCATTGTATTTTAGTATGAAGTCGTCATTGTAACAGTACGAAGTCCGTCATTGTATTTTAGAAACTTCTTGTATTGGCTTATAAGTACCTTCTTCACTCTTGCGATATAATTGCAAACGTTTGGGGGTGATTGTGACCACTAGCCCCGAAAATCGCTTTTTTCTCTCAGTGCAGCGTCCCTCGCCAAGATGGCACTCGGAGGCAAACCTCTTGGTTGTCGCTAAGTCTGCTCGCTTTCAGGGAACGCCGCGCTCCGAAACGACCGATCGACTAAATATCGAACAGACGTCCAAAACACCTGCGCGACATATCTAAACATATCAAAATACGTACCAGTGTGTTTTGTCGGCACGAAGTTCTATCTTGAGGCGGCATTCGTCCATGCGGCCCTTTGAGCCAGATCTAAAGAAAACACGCGGCTTGCACCAACTCTAGGGCAGTTGAGTGTGCAGGTAGGCGCGGAGCAGCATTCAGGCGTGTTCAACCGAACGTGCCGGCAAATTGCTAACTACTCAACCAGGGTTCAACGATGGGGGCCAAAGCACTCGGCCACAGTTCAGCGGCTCGCTCACAACATACGTGCCCATCCAACGCAAACTGATCCGCTTTTTAGGGGCGAAGCTCCTTAAGGCGGCACCCGTTCGTCCCTCGTAGTAGTGCGTAACCAGTCGTAACGCTAGTACCAGATCTTGACCTCCAAGGTGGTGCCGGTGGGAGATTTTTCCTGTGCGTTGTAGAACAATAAAAAATTCGCAGCGTGCGCGTTAACTAAAAGCCGAATTCTTCTGTCTCTCATTCCCCATTAGCAGCCATTGGCATGTTCCAGTAGGAAACGTTAGTAGTAGTAGAAGTGTAAGTGTTAGATAAAAGCAGACTTCTTCTGTCTTTCATTCCCATTAGCAGCCATTGTTTACCTCCAAGGTAGTGCCTGGTGAGATTGGTCCTGTGCGTGATTAAACAATAAAAAATTTTGTTGAAAACGCCGTTGATTGATGAAATAAACCAACGAAAGAGGCCAGATGTTTTCTAAAAGCGAAACGAAATAACGCCAGATGTTTCTAAAGCAAAACGAAAAGACGCCAGCTGCTTAACGAAAGACGCCAGATGTTTTCTAAAGCAATGGTTTTCTAAACAATGAAAATTCACAGCGTACATGTAAAATTAAAGTGAGCTGCAAGTCGTCATAACTCTCATCGAACCTTTAGTGTAAACGGGCCCGATCTCACGTCGGTGATGATGTACTGGGCAGAATTCACGGAAGATTCACGGTTTACCGATGAACCTCTGCAGCTTCGCCCACTCATCATCATTCACTCCGTGGATATGCAGTGATTTTTTTTTTCTTTTTTAATGGTGTTGCCTAATATCCCTCGCTTCCTCAAGGTGTAGTCCCAATTCACTCTTTGTACCGGTGAAGATAGCGGCATTTTCTTTCTGCTTCAAGAATTACTCACCTCTTTGCACCGGCGCAGCGGCAGGAACTCGCTGACGAACGCAACCAAGAGGAGGAAAGACGCAGTGCGCATACAACGTGACAAATACATTCTGTTGAAAGCCGCAACGTGAAGTAAGCGCGGGAAGTACAAGCGTGTTGTACTGAACGCCAACGGGAAGAAACAGCGCCCTACTCGGCTTTTCGTAGTTTCACGCTCACTTAGCAATTAGATGTTGCGACCGCGTTTCTGCGTTTCTCGCATTTACAACAAACACGGCAGCATGCGATGACAAAGAACCACCGATTCGTAGCAAACACTTGCGTGTTGCTTAAACGGATACCAGAGGGACTTTTTCCGCGGGAATTATCTTAACCATCTTTGCTAAATTCCGAGCACAATAAGACCTCCTATTTCAATCAGAGCACGGCACTCACGGATATTCGCGCTGATATCATTATTCATTTCCAGGCTACTCGCGCCACCTCATAATTAATCTAACGTCAACATTCCTTTTATTTAATTACGGCAGCGTTTATTTGACCTTTCATTCTCACGGTGTCTTTTTTGGCGATTGAATTTCACCTCCCCCAGTGTCTGCCGCACTAAACGCCCGACGTTAGCGAGACTTCTGTATTGCTAGAAAGGGAGTTCATAACCTTTTAGGTATCATCATTAGGATAAAAACAGTCTTTAAGATTTTATATTCTAATTGGTATTATATAGTTCAGTGCTTGTTTCACTGATCTCAACTCGTGTTTTCCTAAAATAGTGTTTACATAAGGTTTAGACTTGTGGTTTGCAAATAAATGATACAAAGAAACTTGTTCCACTACTACTGGTAAAACGAATGAGGCCTACCTTAGAATACTCTAATAGCTGGCTCCATGCGCATCTGTCGCAGCTCCCTCCACGCCCTATGTGTCACTGTGTTTGATTACGACGCTGTACCCAACTGTTAGTAGCGTCCTGCTATGAAGTAAGCTTTTTCTAAACACATAGTCTACGACGTTAGACGAGAAGTACTTGAGTGCGATAGTGAGTGCAGGAAAAGAAAAGAAATTATCCGCCCCACATGCTACCCACTATTTCTTGTAGTGGGTAGCAGCGGGTGTAATGCTCGGGATCGTTTACACGATTTCAGCTCACAGCGGCCGCATTTCTCATGAGGGTGAAATTCAACAAGCGCCCGTGCGCTTAGTTTTGCGTGTGCGTAAAGTACCTCATGTAGTGGAAACCAGTGCGGTGTCCCCTACAATGACGTGCCTCATAATGCTGTCGTGCTCTGGGCACGTAAAGGTCGTCTCACATCACGCAAAACACAGCGATGTTCAGGCGGCGAATTAGTTCGCAGCAGAAAAACCGATGATCGCTCTCGCCACAGCAGTCAGCGGCGGAATACGAACATGCTGGAGATTCCTCGCTCTATTCGGAGCCGCGAAGCGAATTTTCGGTGGGGACCCGTGGAAGTTACCTATGAGTTTCCTATAGATATACTAGAGGAAACTCTGGCGCTAGTGTCTATGGGAGCTGCAATGCATGGCGCTTATGCCAGCATGGGAACGACGGGTAGTACACGGATTTGTCTAAACTTCGTTCTTTTGGCTCCGTTTGGCTCCGCGTCGCCTGCATCCGCTTTGTCGCCCGCCAATATGATATTCAGCAAAAGTCTGCACTTTCACTTCACCACTTCAACCTTTTTAGGCTCACCAATTCGAATCTGGTCACGAATTCACAACGGTCCATTGTTTTATCCGAAACGAACCCCAAAACACAGCAATAAACAAAGCCACAAGTGCGTTCGAAGCCGTAAGCACGAATATTAGGTAAATCCGTGTACTACCCATCATTCGCATGGTGGCTGAACGATTGCAGCGCCAGAGTTCCATCTAGGTCTTCATCATCATCAACATCAGCCTGTCTAAGCCCACTGCAGGGCAAAGGCCTCTCCCCTGTTCCGCCAATCAACCCGGTCCTGTGCTTTCTGCTGGCACGTTATACCTACAAATTTCTTAATCTCATGTACCCACCTAATTTTCTGTCTCCCCCTCACGCGTTTGCCGTCTCTTGGAATCCAGTCAATTACCCTTAATGACCACCGGTTATCCTGCCGACGTGCTACGTGCCCCGCCCATATCAATTTCTTCTTCTTGATTTCAACTATGATATCCTTCACCCCGTTTGTTCCCTGACCCACTCTGCGCTCTTCCTGTCTCTTAAGGTTACACCAATCATTTTCCTTTCCATCGCTCGCTGCGTCATCCTCAATTTAAGTTGAACCCTCTTTGTAAGTCTCCAGGTTTCTGCTCCTTAGGTAAGTACCGGTAAGATGCAGCTGTTATATACCTTCCTCTTGAGGGATAGTGTTAGACTACCATTCATGATTTGATAATGCTTGCCTAATGAGCCCCGTCCCATCCTTATTCTTCTAGTTATTTCACTCTCATGGTTAGGCTCCGCGGTTACTACCTGTCTTAAGTAGACGTACTCCTTTACAACTTCGAGTGTCTCGCCACCTATCGCAAAGCGCTCTTCTCTGCCAAGATTGTTCCACATTACTTTAGTTTTATGCATAATGTTTTTAAACCTACTCTTCTACCCTATTGAAAAATTCCATATGTGATCTTACGGAAAACATACGGATTCCGTATATTTGCCATAAGGAATATATGGATTTCTTACGGATGTATACGGACGCTTACGGAAATTGTAAGGAAGATAAGGAGACTGACATATGGTGCATAAGGAATGCCGTATGGTCTTGCGGATTTGTCTTAAGGAACGAACGGAGTCCGTATCTGTTGTATGGAAAGAGCCATACGGCTATAAGGAATATGTGGAAAGCATGACGTATGCGGACCGATCTGTCCGCATATCCGTATCGCACATACGGATTCCGTTCGCTCCTTAAGACTAACATCCGCAAGCCCATACAGCATTCCTTATGCACCAAATGTCAGTCTCCTTATCTTCCTTACACAATGAACGGAATCCGTATGTATGATACGGATGTACGGAAAACATTCATACCCCACACATGAACATTTCTTGATCACACAAGCAGATCTGTAGGACATGTAAGGTAGCAACAATGCCGTCAGCCAGGCACGTAGGCAAAGGGGGGGGAGTCTCGCCCCCCCTCCCCCGAAGTTCGCGCAGCCTTCTATATTCCCGGACAATTCTTTCTTTATTTTTGCCATGGAAAGCTTTCTTTCAAACAATTAGGCCTTGCCCCCCCCCCCCCACAAAACTGACCTACATTCAGGTGTCCCTCAATCTGAATGTCAAGCGTACTATAGGCATGCAATGAGTATGCCAGGACTGACCTACAGTGAGGTGTCCCGCAATTTGAATGTCAAGCGTACATGCAAGGAGCTCGCATGCAAGGACTGACCTACATATTCAGGTGTCCTTCCCACACATTGAATGTCAAGCGTACTGGCATGCAAGGAGGGAGGACTAATTTTTGCACTTCCTAGTTTTCGCTAAATACAGCGACGTCGTGCAAGAATATATATCAGTATACGTACGTAATAATATGCCAGGTGAATTACGATGAAAGGAATACCTAAACACACCAGTAAACAAAATATATACCTGTAGTGAAATAGCAGTTAACGCATGGCAATAGCAGTACAAAGCCAGGACATCACATTCATTGCAAACCCTTAGTGCAGGGACGGCACCACCAGATTACCACCTGCCCCTCCCCCTCCCCCCCCCGCCCTCCCCCACGAGCAAACATATTCAAAACACACTGCGTAAGTTCCCAGCCTCGATCCGGATGAGGTGCTGCTACACAGTCACTTTTAATCGCGATCACGCCTGATCGAGGTCAAGATGATCGCGATCAGCGCATCGCGATATTGCTCCCTGATCGCGATTTGACTGACGTCTGAGCCAAGTGCGATACGGATTAGTTTGGACCGTACAGCAGCAACCATTCTTGATTGCGGTCAATGAATCCGATCTTGATTGGCGCTGATCGCAATCAAAAGTGCCCGTGTGACAACGGTATTAATTAGAGGTGTATAATGGTCAATGCACAGAAAAAAATGGTTTCTTTGGAACTGTGATGCATGATATAATGGTATATAACGTGGTTGGTCTTGTCCCATGCTCACTCTGTACAAAAATGTTGCTCAAAATCTCAGGAAATTTTCAATGTAGGAAGCACATGTTAGCTAGAGCTTCATATAGCCTCTGCTGGACGTTGGGTTCAATTAGGTCCCTTGTCTCAACATTTCGATACACTACACACTTGGAATGTTCGGAGTTGGAGTGCCTGAATATGCAGCTGTCAATAGTTCAATCGACTTCATGCTCAGAAGTAGACAGTTCGAGTTCTAAAACACCTGCTATAATCAGTTATGGGTTATGCTTCGGAGGTCATCGGTTTGATACCCTTGACCTGCATGCTTGAAAGGTTCTAAGGTTGAACGTTTGATACAATACACTCTGTAAAGATCAGTGTTAGAGTTCCTTCATACTTTAATTAGAAGTAAAGGGTATGATACATGTAGACATGGTCGAGGGTTCAATACACAAACATGTTTGTAAGGTTCAGAGGTTCGAGTCTGTACAATTCAGAGGTCAAGTGACTGATACCCTACACACCTGGAAGGTTCAGTGTTCAGGTTCCTGTATACTTCAGATGCCAAGGGTTCGATTTGTTCAGCTCGAGGGAATCGATACCCTACATGCTTTGAAGGTTCGGTGTTCGCGTTCCTACATATACGTCAGATGTCGAGGATTCGATACACTGCACACATGGAAGGTTTCGGCTTGAAGTTTTTTTTACCTTGCCGGTCAAAGTTTTGACTCCCTAAATGCTTGAAAGATTCTGCATTCAAGTCCATGTAAACACATTTGCCATAAGTCACAGGTTTTACTTAAAAGGTTGAGGGTTCAATACGCTATGCACCATAATACTTCGGGGTTCAAGTTGCAATATACATATTTTAAAAATTGAGGGTTCCATATTCTACGTGAACAGTTTGAGGTTTGAGTTCTGCAAACATTGTAGGTCAAGGGTTCAGTACTGCACATATGCTCAGAAGGATGGGGGTTCAATCCCTGGCACATTTGATAAGTCATGGGTTTGAGCTGTTGCGTACTATATGCCACTAAGTGTTTCACATGTATTTTCTCTGAAGCCCATGTATTCCTATCAAAAGGCGCCATCTTACAGATAGACAAATATGCTTGGGAAATAGCTCGACAAGCTTACACATTAACCGATTCTTGTACATCTCCCACAGTATGGACTCTAAAGGAGGCAAACCTGCTTGGGCTAGTTATGTTGATTTGAATACATGGAGGAAAAGCTGGGATGAAGGTTCCTGAAAATAACACTACTTTGGTTGTCAGAGAATAAACAGCTTTGGGGTACCACTACAAGACGGCGATGCTATATGCTTTGCATGTAGACAAAAAGGCAACAGCCATGAGCCAACAAAAATTTAAACAGTGACACAGGCGTTCACAGTTTGAGGTAGCTCATTTTAGCTGAATATACATGTAGCAAGAGCTCTGCTGATGTGGTTGGACTGTGTTCAAAGGTTATGACAGATTTTACTTGCAATGCGTGGTAATTCTGTGGTAGGTTTTCACATTTGTTATAGGTGAGATCCTCTATTACTGAAACCAAGAGTGTAGATTACTTGGTGCAACAAAAGTACGTGACTTTTGCATGAATAAAAAATATTTTCCTATCTTCAAGGATTGGCTACCCAGAAACCTTATGAGGTAGGCTGTACGGTTACATGTCCTGGAGTTAGGGAGTAAAGTTGTTTAGCTGCAGTTAAGTATACAGCATGAAATTACCAGTTAAATCCAAGTAGCCACATGTTTTTGGCACTCCATGGCACTGAAGACCGTTCTCTTTGCCCTAAGAAGACTAAAAATTGCTTTCGTTTTGTCATAGCTATGTGGTTTTGAACTATCCTGGTATTAAACCAACCAACCCTGGTATTAAACCAATCATATCAATAAAAGAAGACCCAATCCTGTAAGCTTTGCAAATTTGACAGATGCACTTAGAACAAACAGTCTCCCTTAGGCAGTATTAGAGAGTGTTGCCACTGTTATATGTAATCATCATAGTATACTCAGAGGCATGGGAATGTCACTTGCACTAGCTCACTAATGTGCTTCCTCAACGACCACATTAAATGTATCTCAGAGGTCACACCTTATTGTAGACACAATATTGTCACAACACAGAAAGAACAGGACACAGGACCACGGTGCGACAAGGAAAAACAAGGTCTGTATTGACAGATCAAAAAATCAGATGCTTCAACGTCATCTTCCTGAGAGAGAAACAGTGGTTGCTGCTCGTGCTCTTTACTTCGTTGTCCTCTGTCAACCTGCCAGCTTTTAGTCGTGACAGTATGTACGTGGATCATTAAGTAGTGCAACCTTATGTTCTGTATACGATAGCATCTTGACTTTTCTGACGCACTTGTCTTGACAAGATATACATTTCTTGCATGTTGTGCCATGCTTGTGCACGGTTTCATATGTACGTAAGCCTCAGGAGATGTCTGCAGTTTTGTTAAAGAGCTTCTCTCTCTCTGATTTACTTGCACAAAAAGTGCTCTTGTGCACTTATGTGTTTACGTATGCCAGCCACAGAGTGCGAAATCATGAACTTGCATCTGTACAAGAGCAAGCTCACTGCTGCCACCACAAAGACTGAATAGTTCATGTAAGCCTTATGATGTCGCAACTGTAAATACCTCTATCTTCAGGTTATATAGCTGTTCAAAGTGCCTCATTTCTTCCTTCATTGTGGTAAGCGTGTGCTAATAACTGCTCATGCTGTTCATCAATGCACTTCGACTTGTGTCATCGTTTGGAAGCTCACTCTTGAAGAAGCCTAACTTGTAAAAATTTGGTGGCTTTCACCCTTGGAAATAATATGTGAACGCCTCATGCCAAGTTATCAGTTTTCATGCATGATATCAAGGAGCCAATTTTGAAACATGGAAGTATGATTGAAATTTACCACTTAACTTTACTCAAGTTCACGAATGCACGTGAATGCCTATTAAACTACAGAGGTACAGAGAAAGACCGAGAGGGCCGGAGTTAAAAAAGACAAAGCTGGGAAATTAACCAGATTGCACTGATTTGTTGTCCCGCACTTTGAGAGGAGAAAGTGGGTAGAAAAATAATAAGGAAATTGTGAATGCAAGAATAAGTGATGCGCATATATACATAAAAGCGTTCATCACAGATTGACGGACTGTCATAAAACTGGGTTGTTTTGAAAAATTTCAATAGTGCTCTTTCAGACCGCAGCACAGATAATGCTTCAGATGCACACTTTTGCACGTTACATGACAAAAGGACCTCTTTTTTAGCAACAAGTGCTTTATGATGTAGATCGTCGGCTACATGGACACACATGTGTAACACTGAGTGTGTGAAAGGCTGTTTACCTCATAATATGATGGTAAAGCTGTCAGCCACTTTCATATCCACTGCACTATGAATACCTCTAAATGCAATTTGAAGTTCCCCATCCTGTGTCAAATGACTGCGTTTTATGTAGTGCAAATTTTCTGATCTGCTTACTCTCTGCGTTATTTATCTGCATTCACTATGGCACCCTTTGCGTTACCCTTTGCATTACAAACAGGACAGACCATGCACTACTCTCAAGTGATGTCTTTACTATGTCACATCCCTATTCAATAGGTCGTGAGACTTGCTTTAAATGATCAGTTTACCAACCTGACATTCCTTTAGCGAGCTCAATCATGTAGATATTTAGCTGCAGTCATTTTACAGACATTCAGCATTGCCCAAGATCTGTCTCTTGACATTGTGCCCCTTATTTTCTTTCGCTTAGTTCGATCACTTGCTTCAATCCTTATGTTGTAGCATCTTCAACTGTATCATGACAAAAAAAAAACAGAGTACCACAACAATGCCATAATGGCTATAGTTGGTGCTTCATTTCCTTGTTTTGTGCTGGTGTGTTACCAGATAACACGTAAAAGGAGACAGCAGTGTATAAAAGGCTTCACAGAAAAAAAAACAAAAAGAAAAAACGTCGCTCTGTTTAAGGATCGAACCCACACCTGACAACAACACTCTGCCACCAACCTGCGCCGTTAGCAACCTACACCACACAGTACACACCGGTTCGCTTGCTTAATTTCTAGGAGAAAAGTTGGAGCAGAATATGTGCGAGTGCTTGGGTACGATGTGCGATCGTATTTATTATTTAAGCAGATATTACGCGATCGTATCTCGCCTGGCGTCGCTCGCTTTTGTCGTCTCTCTTCGCTGTTGGTTGTCATTCGCTCGCGCGTGACATCATGAAGTTTTATGTGTCATCACTGCAGATACTGGCTTTTGGTGAAGCTGTTGCGTCGCCCAGTCACAAGCTTGAGCAGCTGAAGCTTGATCCCCAAAGCTCTTTTGCCATTTAGTCGGTCATCGCGCGAAATCAGTACGACGTACGCCGCCAACCCCCTTGCATCTAGCTATGTGCCGCACTGATTCGAGACGTGCTAGTCGATATCTCACTCGATCCAAATTCAGCACGGGATTTCGATCAATTGCCTAAGCGAACGAGCGGCGACACCAGCTGATCACGAAAGCTTGCTACATTTTCCTTCGACGTAACAAAATACCTGTCTTGTGTAAAAGCTTTACTACTTTATAGTAGCCCTACGGTTCATTGAGAATGTAGAGCTTTGCTTCGGAGGAAAACATCGCCGACAGAAACGTAAAGCCGCACAACTACGTGCGTGCTGGCAGAAGCCTGTCGTCTGCTATAACAACAACAAAAAATACAGATCTGCTGAAAGAGTATTTGACTTGCGCCGTAGAAAATGTTTTTCAAGATAAGTTGGTAGTTTATTTTTATACTATTCTGCCTAATAATATGCATTCACTGTTTAATTGAACTCATCGATGGTTTTGTTTTCTCTCTTTTTTAAAGAAAAGAAGAATGTAAGTCAAATCCATCCACAGCCAAAGCCAAATGCTATCTTTCTTTGTGTTGTCACGCTCGGCGTCTCGTTACGTCCACTGGAACTTCAAGGCAAAAGCATTAATTTCGTGTGCGAAAGCGCCGTCCATCGTTTGTGCAATGTGTAAAGCTTGCGCGCAATTCTCGTGGTTCTTGGAGCTTCGGTCAAGTACGAGCTGTTCAAGGAATCGGCGGAAGACTCCGCATGTGATGGCCGACTCCCGTGGCTGCCTACTGCACCGCTGCATGAAAGAAGCTAAAGGTAAGTGGCACAGGATATTTTGCAAAGTATGCAACTTAGTGCAAGGCTGTGTTACCGCATACGGACGAAACGTTGTAAAGACTCAGCCTTACGCACCTCTATGGTGACCGACATTGTGCGCGTTACCGATTCGCCTTGACGACGCTCGTTTGAGCAGAGCCATGGCGCATTGGCACGGTCGTACGGAAGCAAATATGTAACAACCGAGAGAATATGCATGTGTATGATGATCGATTTTTGTTATGTGTATTGTAGTGAGCGGCACTTGCGTTGCATCGTTGTTAAAATCTGCAACGCGATTTACAGTTTGTCAACATCGTGTTCACGTTCGTCTGCGATATAACTTGCACCTTGGCTTATTTCTGCTTGCCTAGCGTCGAAGTGGTGGTAATAAGCAGAAATTCATGAAATGTTTATTATGCAATTTAACTGTGGCTTGAGTTAGTTAAACGTAGTTTTTGATGAAACAGTAACCTGGACCGTGCCTCGAGTGTAGAGATGTTCGTGCTGTCTGTGTGTATGCGTGTGCATCACCTTTGCTTGTTAGTAATATTGTACCAATGAGCATCCACGTTTCACATCGGACAGTCATGAAACTGGCATGCAGACTTCATATTCTGCCAGTGTTGCTGTTACACATGAATGTACTGTCAGCATGCAATTGTATACCTTAAGCTACCAGTGGTATAATTAGCATAGTCCTGTGTGCTTGCTGATGAAAGGATGTATACTGACGAGGCAGAAGATTCTCTGATAAGGCTAGTTAGCTCATCAGGCGCGTGTTTTAGCGCAAACGGGACATGAAAAGAAATAGGACACGTAATGACAGGACCAGCACTGTTACAAGTCTCCCTTCTCTCCGTATCTTATTTGGACTACAGCATCTGTGTTTGTATAGCTATAGCAGCTGGCTTTTGTGGTATGCTATTCTTGCGTATGTAATGCTACAGTACTAATCAAAATAGATGGTGAATATAAAACATGCTCTTCGACAGAACAAACTACTACACTGAACACTTAAAGGGGTGGTGCCACCAAATTTTCAGGCTATAAAAAGCCTGCTGCTGTAGGCTTTCTCTGTATGCAAGGACACCCTGCACGAAGTGTTGGACACAGCAAATGTTTATAATATATTTTAATTTGCTTCCAAAGTGTGCCCAAGTTCTTGAAATCGAGGCCCAATGCTAGTGCGTCTGACGCAGACGTCACTGTGTAGGAAGTGTAACGAAAGATTTAGTGACGTGTAATTAGCGGTGACCCACAGCACTGTTGCACCGAGAAAGCCAAGAGAGTGCCGGCTACGAACCTACACTCACTCATTTTTCTCAGCGTGTTGCCGAACTAGCCAAGCATGCTCGTATTTTGCAAAGTGCTTCACATCATCACGCGAACCAGTGACAATACAGAATGTTAGTTTGTTCGCACGCTTTGCATTAGCATACCGGGTTACCGTAGCCGTAAACGTGCCAGGCTAAATAAGTAGGGCCACCTGGCAGCAGGAAGATAAACCAGGCAAGCACCGAATCCGCCTTTTCAATTTTAATGTGCTGCCCTCAGCCGTTTGTTAGGGGCCGGGACAACCGGTATCGCCAGAAGAAAAGCCACCGAGGTGAAGAGACGTTTCGTAACTATTCCGCTGGGGGAAGGGTGCATGCACCGTGGCATCGCGAGAGAGGCGGCTTGTTGTTGCAAGAACCTAGTGTGTTCTACTTCTCTGCCGGAGTAAATTCTCGGCAACGGTGTAGTACTGAATGCGTTGCCTTTGGAAAAAATTTTTCACCGTGGTCACTCAGCGAAGACAAAGAAACGCGCCTATAATTGTGGTTGCACAAAAAGTCACAAGATGTCGACACCGTTGTCCAGTAACCTGGTATTCCACAAACACCTCTGCATATTCTGGAATGCCGTACACTAATGTTCTCTATGAGAAAATTTTAGCAAGTGTTGAAGGCGTCCGGACAGTTGCTTGCGTGTGTTGCAGCTTTGTGGGCCCAGGTGTTCAAACTTCCTACACAGTGACATCAGTGTTTAACTCGGCACCCAGAAACCCAAAGTCATTCGCATAAATAAGGCGGCATTACATTATTTATCAGGAATATATTGATTTTGGAGCATGCATCATGTTTCATGGAGCACTAAGAAATGTTTGCCACAAGGAATGTGCAAGCCGCAAATTTTATGGCACCACCCCTTTAACAAAAGCCCGCTGCATGCTCAGTTGCCACTTGCTTGAGCATTTTTTAAACATATTCCCATTCCTCACCACACTGACAAGTCTCATTGAGGGCAACGTCACCATGGTTTGAGTTCTTTTTTGAAAAAATATCAAGCTGCATATAGGATGCTTCTGTGTCTAATATCGGTGTCACACGTGCACTTTTGATCGTGATCAAGGTCGATCCAGATCGGATTTCTTGATCGCGATCAAAAATCATCGCTGCTACACGGACCAAACTAATCTGGATTGAGTTTGGTACAGACAATTCCAATCGCGATCTGAGCCAGATCTCGATGCGCAGATCGTGATGGTCTTGATCTTGATCGGGCCTGATCGCGATTAGACATGACCGTGTAGCAGCGCCTGATCCTGATCGAGCCTAATTCGTATCGCCCCTGATCGCATTAAATTGCTCGTGTGACACCAGTATTACATGTATATCTAACATTAATGACTACCAACAGACAACCAAGGCAAGGGAAGCATTGGGGATGTTATTTGTAGTAATATGATATAAATGTGAAGAAATTAAAGGGATGAATGGACAACTTGCCACCATCAGGGACTGAATGAACCTGCAATGTTGAAGTAATGTGTCCGATCCTTTACCAAATAAGGTACGACAATGGTCGTCCTCCCGTACACTTTATGGGTATATCTGTGTATTTAAACCTGAGAGTGTTAGCCAATGCCGCTCGTAGCCATGGCGGCGAATGTGGAACATCCTTTTTTTTTTTCTTGCTGGTATCACATATCACATGGCACATGATCTTAATTCTTGACATTTATATCATAATTACTACAAATGATGTCTCCTATTCTTCCTTGGATGATTGTCTGTTGGTTGTCTCTATGTTGTGTCTAACGAAGAAAATGATCCCTTAAATTCGCTTTGTTTTTTAAAGGTATATATATAACTCAGAAATATCAGGTAAATATACTCCCATCTCACAAGTGGTCGCACTGCTGTGGAGACTGCTTAGCCAATAGGAAAAGTTAAAATCTTCATAATGTATTCATCCGTGCTGTGCTGGCTGTTGCATTCCATTTTGTCTAAAGGCACTTGTTGGCAAGTAAAGCCAGCATATGGCAGCACAGGAAAAAACAAAGCATTGCGGCATCGCTTGAAGCGGGTGCCTTCTGAGTCAAATTTTCAACTCGTCATTGTGCACTGTGCCCATAATGTCTAAAGTGATGCTTTATTTGATTTATATTTGTGTCCTGGCACTTCAACAGCAATGTGTTTGCGAATATTTTGCATTGTTTCAAAGATACACTCTCAAATTCTTAGCAGGTGTGAGCGAACAAGCACCTGATCTCAATAATAAAAACAAAACTTACCTTATGCTTTGTCCTCAGCATGAGATGACACAAAGTGATAGCTGATTGGGTAGTTTATTTTTTGATGTCAAGATAGTGGGCAAGTAGCAATCATGAGATCGGATCAAAGCAGGTGGTCACATCTGATGGATGCGGCCACGTCGCTTTATAATCACAATCACCAGCAGTTACCTCTTTAATAATTAGTCCTAGGACGTACGTGCAAAGTGGGATTAGTGTGTCACATATCGCTCTGACGTAGCATGTGCCAAACAAATGCGAACGTCTCGACCTTGCCAATTCTAAGGCAGTTGTATGTAGAGCTATGTTTTGCTTCATAAGCATGTGGCTTGCTTACACCTCATAGCTTCCACATTGCTGCAACGAGCTTGTGAGATGAAGTATAGTTGTCGATAGTGAAAAAACGAGGAAAAATAATTGAACTGCTTATATTACAACAACGAAATCCATTCAGGATGAATCAGTCCTCAAGAAAGTAGTTCATGGGGAGATGGGAAGCTGAGGAGGTGGAAAATGCTTGAACGCGGGGTGTCACTGGAGCCAACGTTTCAAGAAGTGGTCTCGTCTTCAAGGTAGTTGCTATCATGAAGAAGACAAGACCACGTGTTGAAACATTGGCTCCAGCAACACCTGAAGGATTTTTCATCTCCTAAAGAAGGTGTGATATTTGGAAAAAATTCACAGAAAAAGATCAGCAGGAGGAGCTGTTGCCACTTAATGTGAAGATTTCATGCTTCCGATAGGTGGGTAGACATTGTCTAGTGGCTACGACATTACGCACAGTGTATAATCGTGTGTGGGAAGGTGCTTTCTCTACGTGTTGTCGTGAGAGTGTTTTCAAACAAAGCAATGTTTATTGTCACTTTGTCACCTATGATAAAGATCGCTTAAAATAGGTGCAGTGCAGGAATCGGTACAAGCCTCTTACTTTTGAGTGACTGATTAACCTTTTCAACAGATGAATGTCATTTCAAAATAAAATAATGAAAGCTCTAAAGTTTTATTCATAATACAGCTGGTGTGTTTTAACAATATACCGTGATACTGTTAAATGCTATCGATGTGCTCGAGTAATGCGTAATGTGACAAAAATAATAGTATTTGACCTCAGAGACTGCATATGCACATTTACACAACTTCAAATGTGTGTGGCTTTGAGAGCATGGTAAAAGTTTCTGGACAAGCTTTTGTTTCACTCCTAGTGAGCGTTCTGGCAGTGCTCGCTATGTGGGAAGTTATGTTGTCAGCATAATTGGACGTTTCATTGTCAGCCGACTCACCTCGCTAAGCCCTGCATCCCGTTCATCTTAAGCTGTGTGGCTCAGTTCCTTTTAATATGCTGTTTTCTGTGAGGGGGGGAGAGGGAGACGCACGCTTCTGTCACACAATGTGACTTGAAGATTAGCTTTTGATTGTTAGAAGACATATTTCACATTCTGAAAAAACCAGCAGAATGTGCCACTGTCAGTGTTGCCTCTTCTTGTGGGACAAGTTGTGTATTGGAGAATCGGTCATTCTGCTGTTACATGGAGGGGTGGTTGTAGCAAGTGGCACTTAATACATTTGTGTAACTTCAGACTGAGTTATCTGTGAAATGATACTTTCATACAGAAAGTATTACATAGGCCAGAGTGCACATGCCTTGGTGGCAAGTAGAAGCACAAAAAACAAACCAAATGGCTGTTCAGCATGAAACTAAGGTCACTCTATACATTTGGCTGAGCTCTATGATGTGGCACATTCTGGATTTTACAGTGGCACAGCTCATATACACCTGATTGGTTGAGTGGTATACTGACTGTAATATAAAAAGATGGGACAAAGGGTTATGTATTAAAGAGCACTGACACAAATTTGAAGCTGATATAACTTGTATGATAGATTGTGTTGACACACACACGCACATCATCTACAAAATATCGATAATTAATATAGCCTAGAACATATTTAGAATAAATTTTAAAGTGTGTGCCATGCAACTGGGCGCAAAATGGAGCTTTGTGAAATCACTTGGTGGTATAAAACCAACAGCATCTACATCACGAGTTTGTGCAGGCTGCCATGACCCTTATGTGCGCTCTAACCAGCAGTTGTCAACGCGGTGCTGACGTGCAGTCACAATCTGCGGCATGCATTGTGAGTGCGTTGCTGTTTTGTGCGTTCATGTGGCCAGCTGTGTTTACAAACCACGCTAGACCCACCTCTCTCAGCACTCTCTGAAACCGAAATTGCGACTAGGTGCTATAAAATATGTGTCCAAATGATTCATCGTTGTGTGCTCTAGCAAACAAGATTTCCAGTCGTGATTAGCGTGTCATAGAGTGATTATTTCAACAGGAAAAAGCGAGATGTAAAATTTTGTGTCAGTACTTTTTAATAAGATAATTTTTTATGAATACTTGTTGCTGGAATAACTGCTACATGCTTTCTTGAATACACAAAATTCATAACTACCATAGAAGGAGATGAGACTTGTCTCATTGTTGGCTCATCTCCTTCTATTGTTGTTGTGCATAGTGTATTACAGAGGTATTTTGACATATCTTTCAATTTAGTTGCGCAGTTGCAGTTCGTGTTAAGCTTTTTCATTGAGGAAGCTTCCAGGGCATACAGTAATGTTGCTTCCCTGTGCAGTTAGAGTTGTGGCTGTGCTGAAATGACCTTAGTACTTTTCTCATATACGGTAGAGAGTAATCATGCATCGTCAAGGTCATGTGCAACATTGGGCGGATCGGGGTAGTTCAGAAAAAATAAAATAAAGGTGTAATTGCAGAGCCTTACCTATAAGACATTTTATGAGTGGAAAGCAGCGCTTATAAGATGGAGCAAGAAAGGAGATCACAGCTTTGATTAACAACCAGATGTGTTGATTTTCCAGTCTGCATTTATATACTGCACCACTAACGCAAGGAAACAAAAAAAGAAGTGAAGGCTCAGCCTGTGCAGAGGCATCAATCAATAGGACAGCAATTCTATTCCTTCGGAAGCAGGGAAATCAAGGGTAGGCTTACACATGCCTTGCCACTATTGTGGATATAAGTTTCTGAAATGAGACGCACTCATCTTATCGTATCAAGAATAGCGCAAGGAATAAGTGTAAGCCTCCTTCGATTTGCCGAGCTTCTGAAGGACATGGAATTGCCATTCCATTGATCACATTTATTTCCTCTGCGCAGGCTGAGTCTGTTTTTTTTTTTCTTTCACTGCGTTACTGGTGCAGTATATATGTGCTGACTGGAAGAATAAAACACATTGGTTATTGGACAGTGCCATTGGGGGGGTCTGTGTCCTTTCTTGTCCCGTCTTTTTAGCACTTTTTCCACTTGTAAATATGAACAACCAGCCAAAATGAGTACCCTACCTTTAAAAAAGGATGCCTGGGTTGGCCTATTGAAAACGGTTTTTTGCTTCTACAGAAATTCCAATGTAAGATTTTGCAGTTTTAAAGACTTATGTGCGGCCTTGTGCAGATTGACCTGGCCGAGGAATTTAATGGAAAACCAGAAGTGGCAGTGGCTTCCAGAAGAAACCGAGGGCTCCCTTGCTTTCTCAGAGAGAAAGAGCAAAGGCACTGTGGGCATCGAAAACCTGCACAACTAGAGCATCCCTGGTTCACCATGTGCTCTTTCATCAAGAGGAAGGTCATCATCCTCAGAGAAGCTTCATGCACTGAAGCGTGAGTCTCTGAATCATATTTTGTTCTGTTACAGGCAGAAAACACTGAGATTCAGCCAGGATGTCTAGAATGAGAAGGGTGACAAGTGTGGAGATTTCTTGCCGGGCAGTGTCGCATTTTGCACCAGTGCCGTTAGTGGCCGTGAGAGGTGCCGCTGTTTAGAGTTGCAGATAGCCACAGCTGCCGTTGCAGATTACCGTGGCCTTGTCCGAGACCTCAGTAAATGTGTAGGTGCTCAGTCATTGCTTTGTGCACTGCCAGAGCATTGACACCACTTGTTTTTTTATCCGCATCATCCGCTGTTGCCACAGCAGCTTTAATGTGGCCCATCACCCCTGTGTAGATGCTCTCCCAGTCTGCACACGGGTTCTTGTAAGCAACATCAGGGAAAGTCTTCTTTCGGCAGCTTGTCCTTTCCACTTATGAGTGCATGCCTCAGTTGGTTCACAGAAATGTCAGCCCTCAGCGTCATAGTTACACAGCACGCATGATGAGGTCTCACTTATCCTGTACACGTGAGGTATGGAAGCACGTTTCTTCTGTTGGGCACTGGCAGGCTGGGAGGTTTTGGACAAACTGTTTACCACATCTTTTAGGAACGCAGGAGTGTAACTGTTTTCGGAAAGTCCCTTTCGCTTTTACATATAGGAAGTCAGGTCTTCAGGTTTCGTGCAAATACAACATAACGATCCAAGACGACAACTACTGACCTTGGCAAGCGTCAGAATGACGCTTGCCAAGGTCAGTAGTTGTCGTCTTGGCTGGTACATTGGCTGGTACTTGAACATTTGGAAGCGTCAGAATGACGCTTGCAAAATGTTGAAGTAGCAGCCAATGTATGTATCTTTCTGTAGACGTAGAAGGAAAGTGCTCCATTGTTCCTTTTGCCAACACATCCCAAAAAGGCACGTTTCTAGTCAGCCTCCACCTATCCTGCGACCTCAATTAGATCTTTATAGTTTAGTTGTGTGATGAAGCTTCTAAGCAGCCAAGCTAATCACTCAGAAAAAATAGTCTACATAATACACCATAATACTTGGTGTTGTGCTGAAAAGCGAGGGCAGGCGGGCTTTTCCAGCCGCTGCATCATCAGATTCACAGTGGTCACTGAGACAGGCACCCATTGGTGTGTCGCGTACTTGCCTGTAGTGGGCTTTTTTCAAAAACTTAAGTAGGTGTTACCCAGGGCAAAAAACTGAGGTGCCTCCTCAAGTCGGGGGCATCAGTTGCAGACCCTTCTTGTTGGGCCAACCAGTGCCAAGAGCAGCAGCATGCACCCAGTGGTCGTATTAGTCCGAATGTAAGTGAAACAGAACTGTACACTTCCATTCCATTGACATGGTTGTTGACAAGCAAGTCCACTGCTCTTCAATAGTTGCCTCTCTCTCTTTGGTTCCTGCTGTGTATCTGACAATGCAGAGGCTCCAAAATAACTCTCACTTTTGGTCCAATGCCAAGAGTTTTTGTGTGCTACATGGAGGATTTTTTTGCGTGATTAAGTGTTTTGCTTAGGAGCTTTCACCATGCATCAAAACAACCAAGCAGATTCCCATTCAGTTCACGGGGGTGATAGGGCAGACCACATGCCAGCTTTTTGGATGTGTTTCTAGAAAGGGACTTGGCACATTCTTTCAACGTTTACAAAAAGAGTACGCACATACTGTCTGGACTTCATGTCCCTACATCCTGACACTGTCAAAGAAAAGTACTTGCCTTTCCATTGGATTACTCACATTTGCACGAAATCTGAAGACTAGACTTCCAACATGCAGGCAGGACCTTTTGATGAAGGTTACCCTCCCGAGTTCATGATGGTCTGGGACAATGGTGGGACACCGTTTGCCCATTTCCAGCTCCCGTTTTTGACATGGGAGTTGCGCTCCCTTTCCTCGAGTGCAAGTTATCACAGGTGCTGTGTAAATATAACATTGGGGTTGCTGAAATTCCCATGTGCAAACTGTGGCACGCACTCGTAAAGAAAAGGACTAGCTGCCAAAATACTTCTGCCGCATTTTTGTACATTCTCCTGAGCGGACTAGGTAGGAGGACGTCTACCTACAAGTGAGGAGATAGCCACTTTTAACCGCAGTTGCGCCAACATAAGAACGATGCAGATAAGAAAAAAAGTGACATTAAAAGCACTGTCAGAGCACACAGCAACGACTAAGTACGAAGTAGTCGAGGTGAACTCTAGCGTAATGACAGAAACTGGAAGTCACACCCTGTATCTGTAATTCCTTGAGGGTGATTCCATGAGAGATCGTACATGCATGTCCGATCGATATTTTGTTTGTCAGGTTTTTTTTATGTCTTGCGTGGGTACATTCAGTGTCCATGCAACTGAAATTTCTAAACTCTCCCAGGGGGCAAAAAAATGTGGCGGCATGCAATACTTACCGCAAATATTTCCAACTTACGAACAAAGCAAATGAGGACATACGATATTGAAACCGTGTTTTGAGATTAAGTGCTTAGATAAAAAAATGTAAAAATTGAGACCAGAGTTTTCTTTTTCTGAAATGAGCTTTTTTTTATATAAAATCTTGCTTCTTCACTACTTTTTTCTCTTTTGCATGGCTGTAGAAAACAGGTCTTTTGCAAAAATGTTGCAAAGGCTTTGTTTATATTCGACACTTTTTTGGCGTTTCTCTGTGAAATAGCAAACGCATCAAGGCACATCAAAGTTTGCAAACTTTTTTTACTGGGCCGTGTTTGCCATTTTTTCACATTTTTTCTCTGTGAAGACAGCATAAGGAAAGCATGGATGTAATTCAGAGTGACACGTATTGAACCAGCAGCAAAAATTTTTTACACGTTTATAACTCACGAAATTCGGCTGCGAAATCTGAAAATATTGTGGTAAGCAAAAAGGGACACCTGTGCCGTCACCTTCAAATATTTTTTTGGCCGTGCTGGGAGCGTTTTTTGAATAAAATTTCGGTCCCATGCGCTTTGAAGTGCCCACACAGCACAAAAAGAAACAGACAAATATAAAATATCCTCCGTACATGCACGTTCGAGCTCTCGTGGAATCACCCTGAGATATGTAATGACAACAGACTAATGCCAAGGAAAGTATAGGGTCTCATAGCGAGGATCTCGTTCTGGCAGACTTGATGCCTCAGGTAGTATGCGAGGGATTATTGGTCAGCTGCCAGCTCGTAAAAATCACGTGTGACGTGATGCCAACAGGCAGGAAAAGTGTTCCACACTCGCCGTCATGGCTGCGATCGGCGCTGACTAACACTCCAGGTTTAAATTCACATATATCTTCAAAAAGTGGATGAAGGGATGACCGCCGCCGTAGCTCAGTGGTAGAGCATCGGACGCGTTATTCGAAGGTCCCTGCCGGCGGCAAAATTTTCTTTCGTCCACTTTAACTTTCTTCACATTATATTCTAATTACTGCAAATAACACCCCTAATACTTTCCTGACATTATTGTTGTTAGTTGTCATTAATATTGTGTCTAACAAAGAAAGAACGAGCCCTTAAAAGTCACTTTCTTTGAGATATGTGTGGGTTTGGCGGTGCCCTTTCTGCCAGTGCTCTCAAAGGCAGAGTGAACATTGAGTGAGTTGGTACAAAGCTTAGTGAAAATTTGTGGCGCAACTGAGAAAAGGAAGAAATGTGAGCAAAGACAGGATAGGGCTCTGGACTTTCAACTATTTATTTTCCGCACATCACCCAAATATATGCATAATTTTTCAGAAATGCGCACACAGACAGGGCAATGACATGTAAACTATTGCACAGTGCTATGAAAAAGTAAGCATGCACTCTTGTACAGAAAGATCGAAGGAACACTGATGCATCCATCCTCTTCTGTATGTGATACGCGTCAAGCACTTCACTTGCTAGGTTTCCTTGCTTTTTTTTCCATCACATGCATTTCTCCAAACAGTGGGTGTGCAGCAACACAAAAGCACAATAATCGATAATACATGGTCCCTTAGAGTGATTATTAATGTAGCGGCCGGTGTAGCCTAGGTACACTTGCCACAGCTCAACGGCATTTCGTAAACGACACCCACCATGCAACGCGGAACTGGCCTGGTGGCTCTTTTTGCACAAAAAGCTGACTTTTTGTGAAAAGATAAGGGCACAAAGCTTCGACAGGCTTGGTTGGTGCCGAGAAAGCAACTGGAACATCATGCCTGTATGCAATTTTTGTTGGAATTGTGGGCAATCTTGTGCACGTAAAGGAGAACCAGTGCTCTCTTTCTGCACGGCCTCGGGCTGCCTGTTTCATCTTTCAACTTCTGTAGCAAGATTCGAACCACTGGTCAAAGACCACCGAAGGAAGCCGGCGCTACCAGCCTTGAAATCTGTAACTGGGAAATGTTGTCCATAGTGTGCTCGCACGACTTCAATAACGCTGACCGGAGACACAGTTCGCATAGCTCTTTTCATAGGTAGAGTGAGCATATCATAAGGCAGAAGGTTCCTTATGGGCACAGGAGCTATTACATTAGCACGAATGTATAGCATTAGTAACAGGTTCATGTCTAAAAACTGCAAATGATTGCTGACCAGTTCTGTGTTGCAGGGTGGTGTTGTTTATGAAATTTCATTGAGCGTTTGGCAAGTCTATATTGGCCGAATCGGCTGCTGCATTAATGATTGCCTGAGGGAGCATGTATTGTCGATTAAGAATGGTATGGTTCACACGTGCCATTCCATTATGCTTCATGTGGCTGTGCACTGCTGTTTGAGAAACGCATGGGTAAAAGCAGAGAAACATTGACATCTGAAGAGCTTGAAGTGTATCACGTACAGAAGGAGATGGATGCATCATTGTTCCTTCAGTCTTTTTGTACAAGAGTGAATGTTATTTTTTTAGCACTGTGCGATAGCTTTTTTTGATAGTGCTGTGTGATAGTCTGCATGCGCTGCGCCCTGCCTGCGTGCATATTTCTGAAAATGCAGTATTTTGATGATGCGGAAAATAAAACTGGAAGCGTTCCCTGGACTTACTAAAGGTTTCCGGGCATGGTTTTCTATGTGCTGTGATTCTAACTAAAGACTATTCAGGGTGATCCACAAGAGGTCGGAACATGCATCGTCTGGTCGAATTTTTGTTTGTTTTGTCTGGGTTTTTTATATGTTATGTGGGCACTTTCAAAGTGCAAGGAACCAAAAAGTTTATTTCCAAGAAACACTCCCAGCGCGACAAAAAGTACTGAAGATGGCGGCGCAGGGTCCTGTTTTTGCTCATCGCAATATTTCCAGACTTCATGGCCGAATTTAGCGCAAACTATAAATGTGTTGAAATATTTTTTCTGCAGGTTTTAATACGCATTGCTGTGAATTACATCATGCTTTCTTATGCGTGCTCAAAAAGGGAAAAAAATGGCAAACACAGCCCGAATGAAAAAAGTTTGCTAAGTTGGGATGTGCCTAGGCGCGTTTTCCTTCATGCAGAAACTTCAAAACAGTGCCAAATATGGAAAAAAGCCTTTGCAACATTTCTGCGAAATATCATTTTGCTACAGGCAGTAAAAAGAATAAAAAATAATTAAAGAAGCGAGTTTTTCTAAAAAGCCATTTTAAATAATAAAATTAAAAAAAAACTCCGTCTCAATTTTGACAAATTTTTTATCGAAGAGCGCTTATGTCAGTCAAAGCACGGTTTCAATATCCTATGTCCTCATTTGCTTTGTTCACGAGAGAAAGACCCTTGGCGTGTCATTCATGCCATTGATGGTGTTATCAGCTTGCATTGT
>NC_051185.1:101836521-101979459 GCF_013339695.2 Rhipicephalus sanguineus | reverse complement strand
TTAGATTGTTCCAGATTGTATACATTTACCAATTATATACGTCTTTAAAATATGGATTGCTTAGCTCCAGGCTTTATATAACAAATCTAGCTCTTATTAGAAACATTGTTTAAAGATGCAAGATCCATCATTCGCTTAGTTTGCACTTGGTACGGTGATGCCACCTCGCAGTCAAAGCGGACTGTTGCTTGCCTTTAGTGCTCCTTGTAGTGTCGCTAAGTTACTTGACATTCGTAGCATAAATTAGTGTCTGTTTAAAAAAGCGATAGAAAAAATATGGGTAAAGCATTCTTCTAACCTATAGCAAACTATAGAGGAAACCAACCGGGACTCCGGTACTAGCATGTTGCAGCAGTCGGCCTGTACGTATGCCCACCTCCATTTTCTTCCAGGGTCAATCACTTTTGATTAGAGTAGCTTGTCTGTTCTGTACCTTTGTATCCCAAAACAAACAAAGCCTCCGAATTTATTACACATGATACCGCTGCAAAGCTACGTGCAGTGGCGAATGGCAGTCCGTGCAGCATGATCCGTGACACAAACTGCAGAAATTCCCAAGATTGGTTAGCTGCTTTTATGAGAATGGCCAAACCCTCCTCGCTGAACGATTATGACACTCCTGTATGTGTTTGTCTGTGTTTCTACTTACCTCTCCCCTCCCTCAGTCGTATTTTTCTTACTTTTCTGTCTCCCCTTACAAGTTCGTCAGTGCAGGGTAGCAAACCGGATATTTATTTTCCGGTTAACATCCCTGCCCTTCCGCATTACATTTCTCTCTCTCTCTCTCTCTACTCGGTGCATTGTCCAGGCAAAGGAAAGAAAGAAGGATCAATTTGCTGTACCGGCATACAAGGCGGCACAACACGTCTTGAAGTTTTCTGGCTTGTATACAGAGAAACCATAAACTTCTCATTGCGACGGGTTTGAAATTTCTACCTACGCTACAAAACAGGACTAAGAGTTTCATATTGTTCATCTGAGTTCATGAGCGGTTGTAGGTCGCCATGGTAAAAAGAAACCATTTCTGCAGCCTTGGTTTAGGGAACATACCGATATCAAGGCTTCCACATTGAATCATGCTGATCTTGATTCTCCACCGCCTCGGGCGCTTGCCTCCTCGGCTGATAACGCTGAGCACGACTGGGTTGCCAGACTGTCGACCCATGTCAACGTACACTGCGAGAAAAATAGACATTGGTTATGCGTGGTTCGCTGTACCGAATATCGGTACGTGACTTCTGAACAATGCGAGTTGATCAGCTATAATTCTGGCAAAAGCCACGATACTCGTGAAACGAAACCCTGGTTTTGAAGAAAGAGCAATATTTCTGGGGAAGAGAAAATTGATTGTGTGTTTCTACGAGCAACACAGGCATTGCCCTTGGAGGTATAGCATTTGGTAGTTCCAGAGATAAAATATTCTATAACGAAAATGCTGTGCTGGAGGTTTCAGCAAATTCAAGTTCCCCAAACGGCGAAGGAGCACACGACTGTGGTTCCAGAACTGCGGCTTAATTGTAAAATGTGATTGACGGAAGACGCTTGTTCAATTTTACTGCTTCTTATTGTTACATCGTTGCTACGTGCCCACACACTTACGACTATATATTGCTTTACAGCAACAAGCGACAGTGTTAGTCACCAGGGAGTGGGCATCCCACATCCCACTGCATCTGTGGCGCAAACACAATTAGTGCTCTTCTAAGTCTTTGCATAAGCGTCATTCATGTTTGAGAATCAATGTTCCATTTTCAATGACACTAAGGAAGCACAGTTCACTCGTGTAAATGCTGCCCACGGTATCTCATACGTATAGTCTTTAAAGACAACAGAGAAAGAAATAAGGCCTCCCATTTCGCACGTGAGGCTTGAAAAATAGCGCTGTTTGATATGCTTATTACGTAGATTGGTGCGTCGTTTGAGCCACCAGAGCTATATGAAAGTCAGCATTATTTATCAGGAGTCATGGGAATAGTTAACACGAATAGTAAATGCTTCTGACATGAGATGGCTGCACCATTTGATCGGCGAGAACAGGTGATGCTAACCGGTTACTATTTTTTAGCATTATAACACGAAAGCCAGAGTGTTTTTCTGGTAAGACGTCCGCAATTCAGCACAACCTGTTAGCAATTCACTGCGTCACTTCTACTTAAGCATAGGCATTGGAGGCATACGCGAAGCTTTTTTTCTCACGGCAAAATCTTTCTTTAAAAGACGTTTGTTTCAGTTTGTCGGATGGCTATTATACTAATGATATAGAATTTTAACGTGACGGTACGTTGTACGAAGAAAGTTTGTCTTTGTTATGACTACATTTATTATGCTTAGGACCATTGCAATACTTCCTGGGCGATTGACTGCCAAGGACGTTTCGTAAGTAACGATGTACGCGTTCACGATTTTGAATTTCTACCTTCCTCCAATATATTATCCCAAACGTTTACAGACTTTGCAGAAGTTATAAAGTTTGAGGTCACATTTAGATTACGGAAGAATGATTTTGTATATAATTTTATGTTTTGTTAATGTCAACCGTTAAAGCCATTTTGGATCAAGAGACCAGCGTTTCAACTTTATTGTATGCGGTCAACGTAGTTTGGTAGAGCATTGATGGCCCCTTGTATAATAGACGTTGAGCTTTTGAATTAAACCAGCAAAACGACGATAATTGGTTTTATTCTTTGGTCTTCCTGCACCTTGTCGCCCATATAGCTAGCCCGAATAATCAAATCGTTATTTTAGCGTGAAAGCGTGCTATCGCATCTACAAGAGTTTGAGAGCTGTCGGTTCAACTTACGGTGTTGTCCGTTGTTTTCACCGCAGAGCTGCGGTAGATTCTCGCCCACGGTGCTGCGGACCATGAACGAGTCGACGTTGCACAGACCCTGCTCATCGGGAGGCGCCAAGCTGAACTCAAGGAAGTCCAGGCGTAGTTGGCAGATGTCGGGCGTCTTGGTGATCGTCACCTCGCAGGTACCCGTGCCGACCTCGCCGCTCGGGTAGCTCGGGTTCACGAACTCGGTCTCATTCACACTGCTCACCATGTTGCACGTGAAACTCACTGTGGACAAAAGGTGAGGCCAGGACCGAGAACCGTGAGTCAGCGCTACTTCGCTCAAGCACGCCATTATGGATCTGTGTATGCAGCCGTTTCATGGGTTATAACATGAACAATATGAGGAGGAATTCCAAACTCATGTTTAAGCAGGCATTACAAGCGATGGGTAGACTTAAGCGCTCACGTGTTAGCAGGTAGCTCGTTTTTCGCCCTGGAGATCATTTAGGCGTTACTGGACACCATTTCGCAATCGCGTGTGCAAGGAACATTATATTTTGAATGTAATTATAGGTGCTCTCGAAATAGCCTAACGTCTGAAAGTTGCTGTGTGACAACAGTGAACAGGCAGCCCATCAGGTCAAATTAGATGACGCTGGCAAGCAAGCGGTAGTCTTTACAGAAAGTGATTTACCACGACATTCATTAGGAAGATTATTGATAATTTAACCAGTGAGCCAACGCCTTCCAGGTAATGAGATGTCTTCAAAGTGCCTTTTAGTCAGAATGTTGTACCAGTGGAATAGCACACCATAAAATCACAGCGGGTGATGCGAGTAAGCGATCAGGGGACCTTATAAAGCTCTTCCATTATTTCAGCCGTGGCTGTTTTGGACGACACTATATTGACATCGTGGCTCTTGACATCTAGTTTTTCATGGCCATCCGAGGTCTTGTGACTTTCAGCCTTTTGTCATTTACATGGCTTGGACAAACTTCCCTTTTCAGTTTGCATCCAGCTTGAGTACGTGCAGCTGCCCATCAATGTGACCCATTCAGTGGGATCAATGCAGAGGCTATAGGTGCTATCATTGTTTCGTGCCTGGTGTTAATGACTAACCGTGACTCAAGAGTGTGTGTCCAACCTTTTTAATGATTGCTTGCTGTCATTCTTGACCATAGGCGTACGCACGGGGAGGGGGTGGGCAGGGGGGCGCCCCCGCCTAGTCACCTAAGAGGGGGGGGGGGCGCAAAGTCTGCTCCATACATTCACTTAGTAGGGAGGGGGGGCGCTGCAATGAGCCTTCGCCCCCCCCCCCCCCCCTGATCAGGCACCCTGCGCACGCCTATGCTCTTGACAAATGTGTACCGCTACCCAATGTCGCTGCGAGAATTCTTCAGCTTTTCTAAATTGCATTTACCAGAGCTTCGCATGAGGGAGCATTAATTCGTTTCGTGAAATATCCAACTCTCTAATCCAGACACATCTTTCCCTTATAACACTGGTTCATAATTGTGAACAACAACAATAAAGCTAGGAAAATGTCTCGTGCGTGAAGTTCGTAAATGATACACTGGAATAGACGCTGAAGATGCTGGTTTTTTGTTAGTGAGAGATGCTTCGCATAATAAACATCCGTGAAGTTGGGTCATGCACGAAATTTAGTGCCAGGTGCCCATTGCATGTGACTGAAAATTTATTAGGTGCATAAGGGATATTACTGTGGCAGCGACATGGCCTTGTTTTTTTTTTTCTCGTCAATTAGATCGCACGCATGCACAAATAGCAAATCTTTTTTTTTCTTTCGTTGCTTTGTTGATGAATCTAAATCGGCGTTACATTAACCAGCTATCACGTAGCGTTCGCGAAAAAAACGTGAGCACTTTGGCTCTGGCAGGAATAAAGCTTTATAAATTGAAATAAAGGTATACTGCACATGCGCTTAGAGAGAATGATATAGATAAGAGAAAGGCAGGGACGTTATTCGTATTTAGCAGTTTGCACGCAAATTGCGATATTCTAGGTAAAAAAAAGTTGTTCTGTCGTTTCCATTGTCCTAGTTTATTTTTATCATCTTCAATATTGTTGATCGTATACAAGCCTAATCAGATTTCTTTTGAATAATTGCTGTGGTGTAACATCGCAAAACAACATGCAAAGGCTTTATGAACAACATTGTTGCGTAGGGCTTCGCATTGATATACACCGGATGTTATGCATTAGCGACGGTAGACACCAGGACAAGAAAGAGGACGACACACTGCGTGAGTGCGTTAGCTCTCCCTCCGTTGCTCTCACTCCTAGTGAAATGAACATTTTGGACGGACTGTGACGAGCTTTTTTACGAATCTTTGCTATTTCTGTGGCGATAGTACTTACCTTAGACATGTGTACTAAGCACCCTTATGTATACAAATACATGAAACAGCTGCAGCAATAAAACTATGTTGTAAGACAGCGTAGTGTGTCGTCCTCTATCTTGTCCTGGTATCTTCGCGCTGGTAGTATACAGTCATGAATTTCCAACAAGTCCAAGCCGCCACCCTTATGGTTAACGGCTGCTCAAAGCGAACTAGATTTCATCTAGCTTTCCAACTCCTATGATGTTCAGCCACGGCAACCTCGGTACCGCAGCAACGCTAATGAAACTACATATCCAGCTATCTTATACATGTGAATATCAATCAAAAAGAAGTGTCTGGTTTAGAAAAAAAGTAAGCAACAGGACAGTTCGGACTTGCGACCTTAAGGCGAGCGCTTACGGCATATCTCGCTACTATTATACACGGCACTCACCTCTGCAGCAGACTCCATAGCCTTCAGCGCATCGTCCTATGTCCGTGCCCTGTTTGGCGCCACACTCCTGCTCGGTGACGCATGTTCCGTTCTGGCCGTATTTTCCTTCGCAGGCTTGGTTTCGGTACCGAAGGAACGTGAAATATCCACCTGCAGTATACAATAACGGCACACATCTGACATTGTAGTTCTGTCACGAACGTCACAGGAATGTCACACTATAGTCGACACCATCGACCTGTGATTTGCATACCATCGTCCTTGCTCTGCTTCCCTTTCATAGGGAAGTTCTGACGTTGACGATGGAGAAACTTGAGTCTGACATTTAATCGGAACTGCTACATGCTAGGCGGAACTGGGCTTCCATTTTGCGTAGACTTTCTTACGTTTATTAGTTCGTAACAACAAATTTCAACCGATAGTAGAGAGACGTTTTCAGCGAGAGTGGCTGGATGACAAGTAGCCGTTATGAACAGAAATCATTATGTGAGTTTCACACTGAACAGCGCATGCTCAAAACTTGTTTAGTCTTCATCGTTTCACAAAGAAAGTGCTGGGCCCGCGCGGAATTTGCTGGCCGACATCGATCTTTCTTTTTTCAATTTCTTCTTGGCATATTTGTTTCTCAAGAAGAGTGCCATTTAAGTCATACAGTTAAAAAAGTGCTGAAAGATCACGTTTGCTAGGCACAGTAACAATGAATTGGTGATGTCCTGAATTACCAGGTAATATTCAATGCGTCAACGCATACTTACTCAATTGCGGCCTCGACGTCTGTGCATTCGCGAGGCCCAGCAAGGCAATGCCCACAAGGAGTGCCCAAAGAATTCTCGGCATCTGCAAACAGCACGTCACTGTTTATACACACGAACCATTACACATTATCACGAACTGCGGTACTCTGTACGTACTGTGGTACAACATGCAATTTTGAACGTTTAGCACCTACACACTGTGACCACAGGCTCCGGCTGCAACAGTAGATAGAGTTATTCGGGACTATACACAGGTACATAATTCTTGAGGTGATCCACAAGTTTACTGAAATGTTCATGAGGTACTCTACTGAGGTGCTCCGACACCCTAATAATTGGAAGGCGGACATCGACTATGAATGCTTCTGTAGTTGAGAGCAAAACCTTTAATACAATAGTTCTAGTGTCGCTGAAGAAAGAACTAGTATCTGATTGACGTTTTAATGTTGTCATAATTTGATGTGGCTCATATAAATGGATATTTACGGAAACTTCTCATCGATACAGTCCATGTATCTTTAGTTTCTTGAAATTACAGGAAATAAGATAACTTGCACTGCGATAACGTTGTGATGCGGCCTGTTCTTATTTATTCCTTCAGTAAGTATTTCGAAGCTACTGCAAGAAAGATACGGGATTAATCGTATTGGTAAAAGATGACGCTATAGATATCGATACGTCTTATCGATGAATGTAACGCTTGGCGAATTCGCCCATGGAAGGAGTCAGTCGTGCAAGGGCACCAGGGGCCTAATTCAAAAAGCTTCTCTTTCGTGAGTGCGTTTACCGATTGGTCAACCAGCTTTGCTAATGATATGTCCAGCATCGTGATTCGCTCAAATACCATCTTAATTTTTGCGCAAGACTTTTGTGTGAATACGTGCCCTAATCTAATAAAGCTAGACTAGGAATACCCAAACACTATCCGGACATATAAGAGCCGCCACTATACGTTTATAGAAACGCGAATTCGCACTCTGTGCCCAATTAATTTCTCGACTTTCGGTGACCAACGAAGTCGCAGCTGGTTGTATAATATACCGCTTAACAGAATTTCAGGGTGTGGGAATAATGGCTCTTACGCTAATTCCTAACACCGGCTTCTACCAGGCGCTGATATATCGACGTCTTATTAGACCCGCAATGGTCCCTAGTGCACCGGCGATTAAGTGAAAAAGACGCAATTAATAATTCCTCGTGCCTTTCCAACCGGACGCCGCAGGTCCACGACAGCCCTGGAGCCATACATGTCACGTCATAGCGTGCAAAAGCAAAGCAAGCTCCGTGAAATAAGCGCTCACCTTGCGTGTTGGTTGGGCTGAATCCAGTCTGGGCGCTGCAGACCAGGACTGAAGCGGTCGGCGAGTCAAGGTGGTCGTTTTAAGGCCGCAGCTTCGTTCTCCGGCACTACCTCCTCCCGGAAGCCAACCGCAGGAGAGCAGGTCACACAGCCGAAACGTCGCTTTGCTTTTGCGCTTACTTTTTTGTTTCTTTTTCTCTCGCCGCCGCCGCGCGAGGGCAAGAAGATTTTCACGGTCAACGATCCTGCACGTCCTCCCATTTCCTTCCTTTCCGAGCGTCGCCTGCATGGTGCTTTTTTCTTTTGTTTTGTTTTGCTGAAGTGTTTGTGCTTTCGTGTGACTTCAGTTTGAGTTCGCTGCTGCTGTTTTCGCTCTATTTAGATGCAGCTTTAAACATACCTCCTTGTTGCTTTTTTCCCTCATGCATGCCCATCTCGTTACCCGGCCTGTTCGCTTTGGGAAAATTTTGGTGCAAAGGTAAACATCCAAAGAGATATGAAAAGTCGCCTGGTGCTGTTCTTTGTTTTGCTGAAGTGTGTTGTGCTTTCCTGGGATTTTCAGTTTGAGTTCTTTGTTTTTGTTTTCGCTCTGTTTACAAGCAGTTTAAACATACATGCGTGTTCTCTTGTTATTTTTTATCAGGCAGGTCTACCTCATTAGGCCGCCTGTTGACTCTGGAAATATTTTTTATGTAAACGTAAACATTGATAGCATTCAGAGAGATACGAAAAGTCGCCTGGTGCTGTTTTGTGTTCTGCTGAATTGTCTGTGCTCTCGTGTGATTTTCCGTTTGAGTTCTTTGTTGTTTTCGATCTGCTTACATGTAGTTTTAAACATACCTGCATGCATTTTTTTATTTTGTCAGGCTGGCCCACCACATTACCCAGCTTGTTAGCTTTGGGAAAGCTTTTAGTGTAAATGTATAAACATTGATAACAGAAAGGTATGAAAAGAGAGAAAGAAGAAGGAAAGGGGCAGAATGAATAGCAGAGGCAACAAACTTGCGGCAAGGTGCGCCATGAAACTTTGGTAAAACATTTCGTTCTTGTCCTAAACAACAGAAGAAGCAAAATTTTTTCAGAAACTAGGACCACGAAGTTCAGCGTACTTCGGAGAGATTCTTTTTGCCTTGTTCCCTGATTTAAACGTGAAATCAGACCCCGTAGGGAGCTCCTATAACAGCTATTGTGGCGAATAAAATTTGAAAGGAAAAATTCTACGCAATACATCTGTATTGGAAGGCGGAGTTTGTTGCAGGTGAGATGGCAGTGTACGTTGATTCTTCTTCTTCTTCTTCTTCTTCTTCTTCTTATTATTATTATTATTATTATTATTATTATTATTATTATTATTATTATTATTATTATTATTATTATTATTATTATTATTATTATTATTATTATTTGATTTGCATACACAAGGACACAGAGGAAAGAGAGAGAGAGCGGGCTGACCATTTCCACCTAGAGGGGCACAACGCCTGCCTACTCTTCGGGAGGAGGGAAGAGGAAAGGAAGAAAGGAGGAGAGACAGATGAAATGATAGATGATAGATGAAGACAGAAGGTAGATAGAAGATAGATGAAGGAGAGATAGATGAAAGAAAAAATTATGACGAAGACTTGGGCAAATATAAGCGAAAACACGAACCTCATAAGAAAACATGCACATTCTTTGTAACCAGCCTTTTTCGATAATTCCAGATGATTATGCGTGATACCAAATACGAAACCGATATAAGAACATGGTGTTATAGACATGCCGTCTACTTGGAGAACTGGCACGCAGTGGAGACACTCACACAAAAACTATATAACGACAACGACGGTACAACGGTGATTATGTGATCATGATGCTTAAAAGAACAAGAACCAACAAGTACACTGATGCTGTTACGTCACTTAAGCCGCTTCAACTATCATGTTTATTCGGCTTCATCACCAATGCAGGGACGACGCTGACATTAAAAATGTTTTGCGGCAACAAAGACTTAACGATGACTGTATGACAATAACGCTTACAAGAACAAAGAGCGACCAGCCACTGTAACGTAAGCAGAGGCGGCGCCACCAGCAGTGGCGTAGCCAAGTGGGGGGGGGGGGGTCAAACCGGGCCCGTGCCCCCCTCCCCCAATTTTTTTTGTCATAGCATACAGAGCAGAAAGTGACACTCGACCACATCTGCCTGCCCGGCCCCCACTACAGATCAAGGAGGTGCCCCACCCCCCGAAAAAAAATTTTGCCTACGCCCGTGGCCAACAGGGGGGTGAGGGGGGGGGGCATAATATTTCCGCCTGCCCCCTCTTCACCCCCCCCACCGAGAAAACATTCAAAACACAGTGCGTAAGTTCCCAGCTTCCCTGTACCCCTGGAGGAACTCTTTTTAACAAGGTGTGGGTTCGAGCTAGTTGGTACTCCATGATCACCACTTCTTGCGCAAAATTTTCTAAGACGACGGACGAGTCTGTTTCGTCCGTCGTCTTAGAAAATTTTGCGCAAGAAGTGGTGATCATGGAGGAACTCGTCTGTCGTGGGTGCTGCCCCCCAGCAAAAAAAAAATATCGCGCCGCTTCTGCACGTAAGCCTATTCAACTATCTAGTTTATTCGGAATCAACCTTTCGTCTCATACAGACAGTGACGACACTCACATGAAAAGTACTCAAAGGCGATGATGGCCTAACGATGACTGTGCGATCACGACGCTTAAATGAATCACGACCAACGACCAACCAGACCACCAGTGTTATCTTCTAAGCTTCTCCAAGTCTCATGTTTATTCGGTGTCATTACATTAATTTAATTGTATTTAGAAGGTTATGGGTTCGATCCCAGCTGTGTAAAAGGTGATTTTTTGCCCATTTTAATCCATTTAAAGTAACGTCACCGTTACTACGCTACAGTTAAAAAAAGACTGTTACCGTCCCCTATGCTTTCCCTGTCCTTATTGTTTGTTGGATTAATTTCATTTTGTTGTTGTTATAAGAAGTCTAGATGTTGAACAAGGAAGGCCGCTGGAACCGACATTTCGACAAGAACAATAAGTCCCCTTGCCTTAGCTTTGTCCCCAAAGATATTCCTCTCTCAATTAAATTTTCATCCCTTCAAGCATCCACCTTGCCCCGAACATCTGTTTTGGTTGAATTCTGTTGTTGTTTCTTTCGACTATGTGCCCTAGATTAGCATGCTGCTTCACTGTCTTCAGGGCGCTGAAGAAATACCACGCTAACTCGTTGCTAGTAAAAAAAAGACTAAACCTGACCACTCGCACGGAAGCAATTTACCGCTCCAATTTCTTTTCCGTCGTTCCGTCCACCATGTTGTGTCCGGCGGGCCAGGCCTTGGCCTTCTTCGCCAGCCGCCATTGTGGTGGCGGTGGCCAGGCGTGAATAGCGTGCGTGCGAAGAAAACACGCATTCTAACGCCCAGCGCAACGCAGGCTGACTTCGCAAAGGCGAAGGCTTCTTCGCACACTTTTACGGGAACAATGGCCACACCGTGTCTTCTCGCCATCTCTCGTGTGGTCGCGCGTTCCGTCGTCTGGGACGTGAGGTGGTCACTTCTTGTCGAACCTCTGGAACGCTGACGGGAATGACAGTCATTCGAAGGTCTCGACGGGGCCCACGGTTTTAACCCCGCGGCTATGACGTCGCGCAGTGCTTGCGAAGGAGTCTCCTGAAGGTGTCCGGATATCTTTTCTTTGTCATGTGGTTTCGGTGCTGCTCCAAAATTGTGCTACTGGTGGAATTCTCGACGTGGTTTCTTCCTTCGTGTGTGGACGCCTACCGGCGGAGTCTGGGATCCCGCGATGACCGGGCTAAGACAAGTGCACAGACCTGGACCAAGAACAGTCGCTGTAAGCGTAAGCGGATCCTGCTGTGAAGCTAGTTCGAGCCACAACTGTATAAATTCAGGCATTTGACGAAATTTATTCGTCGCTTTTAGGCGTAAGCTAAGCGTACATGCATGCGTGACTCATGGGGCAATAAGGCTGCTGTTTAGGCTTCGATTGCTGCTGCTTCTAATGATATATGGACACATAGCTATTTGTGGACCGCTTTAGTCTCAGAATGTGGCCGATCGGCCAAGATCGGCCGATGGAATGAGCACATAACCCTGTCATAACCCATAATGAGCACAGAACCCCTAATGATCACATAACCCTGTCAGGCTGACAGTGTCAGCGGTTGATGTACAGACTACACCACGGCCCACTTGATTGCAGGTTGATACTGAGCCGAAGAGGACCTAGGCGTATTTGTTTAGGCAAGAGAAGCGTTTCATTTGTACACTTCTGGAGGTGATTACAGGGGCATTTTCCAAACTTATACTCTCCCAAGTGTGTGCTTAGAAAACAAGATGAATGATTTAGAGTACGATGTGCTTTACTAGGGAGAGCTGTATGCCGCTGTCGCTAAAAGATAAAGCGAACACTGTCAGATGAACGTCGGTGTTAGCTGTGTTTGGAAGAAATGGGGACGAAATAAAGTGCAGTGCGCTCTACCAGGAGGGCATAGCTGTAGGCTATCCCTCAACAATACCCGAACACAAAGAAAATTGTCTTTTGAACGAAATGTGAGTAGTCGAGAGTACTTTAATAATACATGAATATTGTATTTAGGAAGGGAAAATATTCGGAGCACACGTACACTCTGCTATGAAAGAGCTGTAGGTTGTCCCGGAATATAGCAACCAGATCCTTTAAGGTTCAAGACTATGAGGATTGTGTGTTTAGGAAAATGTTTGGCGATGTAAAGTACAACTTGCTATACTTTGGTAGAGAGTGGTAAGCCGTCCCATTAAGGGTTTGGTAGCCAAGAAACTGTTTAGAAAAAAAAAATGGTTGAAGAGTTTAAAGGTATCTACTTTCATGGGAGAGCGCTATGCCGTCCCTGCTTCTGAAAAGACATATGAATAATTTGCTCCAAATAAACTAGGCTTTTGAGGAAATGAAATATTAGTTCAGCTTGCACGAAGTCGTGCAAAGCTGGGTCACAGCAGAGGTGGGCACCTAGCTGGTCCTGGCTTGGCTAGGCTTTTACCCTCTCGCCTGTCTCTTTCCAACCACTGGCTATACTATACTATACTATACTATACTATACTATACTATACTATACATGGCTATGCTTGTCCTCTCTCTCTTTCTTTTTTGCTCTCTGCTTTCTCTCATTCGAAAGCCATTTCTCTGTTTTTTTATCCTTCTTTCTTTCTCTATCTCTCTACTCGTTTACTCGCCCATCAGAGTTATTGCATCCCACGCCGGACAAATCGGCGCACGTGTTCTGGGAGCGAAGCAGAAGAGGAAGAAGCGGAAGGCGATGAAGAAGTGGACAAAGAGAGGCGCGTGCCGCTTCATGATGATGATAATTTTCTATCTGCGACACGTGGAAAACCTCGACCATAACAGCTCTGCTGTAAAAAATAGACCATTCGGAGCTCTATGTGCTCTACTATGGGAAAGCTGTGAGCTGTCCCGAAATAGAAATGCCAAAAATTCACACAGTCAATGATGCATTTGCTCAAGACAACTCCAAGGCGAAAGCCGTCTTCTTTTTCTTCTCAGTCGAATCTTGCCCCCCCCCCCCTCCCTCACCGCTCTCAAAGCTTTCTGCGCACAGCGTGGTTTTGCATTGCCTAAGGAAACGGAGGCATTGAAAGCGTTTTGCTCCGGGATCGTCCCACCATTGACCAAACGGAGATATCGTGTGATGGCGCGATGATATATGGCGCCACAGTGACGTCATGATGACGTCACAAATTTAGGCGACCTGTGACGTCATAGTGTGACGTCATCCCATGGTGATGATTTTTTGCATCACTCCTGCTGACGCCGACGCCATCGGTCACTTTTCGCGTTTGATGAGGCATCTAAGGCATCAAAAAGTTTTTATATACCGTGTTTAGCAACAAAGTTGATTGATTCAGAGCACTGCTTGCTCTACTATGCGGTTGCGTTCACCCGCCACGGTGGTCTTGTGGTTATGGTGCTTGACTGCTGACCCGAAGGTCGCGGGATCAAATCCCGGCCGCGGCGGCCGCATTTTCGATGGAGGCGAAGATGCTTGAGGCTCAAGTACTTAGATTTAGGTGCACGTTAAGAACCCCAGGTGGTCGAAATTTCCGGATCCCTTCACTATGGCGTCTCTCATTATCATATCGTGGTTTTGGGACGTTCAGCCCCAAAAATTATTACTAATTATGTCTTTGCGTTCAGAAAAAAATGTTGCAGTGGCTTAGCTCGGCTATGCCAGGATAACGTATAGCGTTACGAAAGGTTCAGCTGATTGTTCTTAGCTTTTCCTGATTGTCTAGGATTAGCTTGATTATCATGCTTACTGCTGCTCCAACGACACACACATGGTATACATATCTTGTGGCACATGTATATTTATTTTGCCAGGCAACTACTTCGGGATCCGATGAATTAAGCTTCTCCGCTCTTCTGCACCGTTGAGCAGCATTTGCGCTCTCCTTCTCCATGGCTAAACCACACTGGCAAACGCCAGTCAGAGGCGCTGTCAAGCGGCTCCAGCGCAGTGTCAGACGGTGACTGCACAGCGAAGGCGAATAGCTGTGCGCGCGCCGGCGCCAGTACGTCTACCTCGGCTACGACGTCACTCCTCTGGAAAGCGCAGACCGCCGGCAGCGGCGGAGTGCGCGGGAGGTGCCGGCTCCGATGCGCCAGCTGTGTGACATCACTGATCCTCGCGCATGCGTAGCATGGCTCTTGAGGAGCCACGGGAAACTGGCTCGGCTAGGCCAGTGTAGCTAACGCTACAAAAATGGTGAACGATCCGTTGAACTCTCTGCTGCTCTCCCGGGTTGTGTGACTAGAAAACAGTGTTTACTGATTTAAAATGCTTCCTACGCGACTGCGGGGGAGCGGTAAGCCGCCCCAAACATTCTACGATAGAGCTCAGCAGCATTTGACCAGTGTTTGTGTTTAAACCAAATTATTAACGATTTAGGGTGTTATGTGCACCCTACTAGTGGACAGCAGTACGTTGCCCAGGCTATGAGTTAACAACGAAGAAAAGACGAACAGACAGGAAGGCACAGGTACGATGTAGCGTATGGCACTCAGACACTACCACAGCTGACGGATCACTGATAGAAAAATGGTTAGAGCATCCGACACCTATCGTTGAGGACCAAGAGGTCGTGGGTTCGACTCCCGTTTGCGGAACTTTTTCTTCTAGTTCTTTTTCTTTGCCATTTGATTGGTGCATTTTTTCTGGCGTATTTCCGTGACGGACATACGTCACGAAATTCTTGGTGGACCCCTGCATAAAACACTTTCGTCTTAAAAAAAACAAAGTTTGCACAGATACACACATATCAGTTGGGAAGAACTGCTGCATTTGTACTCACACGTGCTGCGAACACGCGTGTCGACGCCTCAGGCTCGCTCATATGATACTAACTCGTGGTTTTCTGTGTTCAGATCAAATTATTAACGACTCAGGCTGCCATATGCACTGTACTAAGCTGCATCAGTATCTTCTCACCTTGTCTATGGTGGCTATTGGGGGAGGTGTCAGCAACGGCGCGCCGGAGACGAAGCATTTTTTCATGACGGTCGACGGCGCGGGAGGCATCTCGGTGCCGACAGCAGCGCCGCCGCATGGGCGCGTCCTCGGGCGCGTCTGTCGGCTCCCAGATTTCATCCGCGCGCTGGCTTAGGTTCGCGTAGGTGTTTGGCACGGACGCGAGGCGCGTTTTCCGTCCACGACTTCTTACGGCGCACACTAACCATACAACCAAATAATTTTCGAGATTAGGCAAACATATCAATGAAGCTGGCCCAACAAGAGCTTTGGTAATTGCTTCGTGCTGCTGAAGCTTTGTGTGGAGTGTAACGATTGGAAAACACTGCGCCTCGCCTTATGCAGTGGGTGGTCGTTTGCGGGGGTATTGCCCCCCGTTTCGCTGGCAACTTCTTGGAAAGGTACGCAGCGACGTTGGGGAACAAAGCTGGAACCGAATCTGGTGTTAGGGAAGGGCGACCACGGGGAATTTCCACTGTTTCACCGTTGATCACGTGTGCGTAGCTGCGAAATACCTCTCGTGGAAGTGAAGTTCACAGACAACGCTGTTCTTGTCCAGCGGCTTATCAGCTCGTGGAATGGAACGTTCCCATCCCTGGCGACATTCATAATCGGCGGGATAACTGCGATGAGAGAGACCTTAATTTCTATGTTCTTTCCTGTCTGAGACGTATACCGTAGTGGATCCATAGGCGAAACAATGTCTCTGCTGTCTCTGTTGCTTTGCCATCACGTAGCGTCAGCACAGGCAAACAACAAACTCGCAGGTGAGCCGTCGGCGCGTTGGAGCGGACGCTTTTCGGCTTTCTTGCAAGCCTCGGTCGACCACATAAAGTAACTAAGGCACGCGTCCGCTGGTCCGGTGACGGCAACGGATAATCTATCGACGGGACGACACAACTTCACGACAGAAAGCGTTTTGTGGGCTGACGAGATCGGCCGCAACACTGGCGTTCGCCGCACAATTGCCTTTTTCGCTCGCGAGAAAACGCGACATGCGTTTCTCGCTCGCGAACAATGCGGCATACGTTTATCATTCGCGAAAAACGTGACATGCTTTTCTCGCTCGCAAAAACCGCGACATACGTACGTTTCTAGGTCGCGAAAAACGCAACATGCGTTTCTCGCTTTAGTAGACAGCGTGACATACACGCGTTTGCTGACTAGGAAATTCACGTTTCCCGCGAAGCGCCGGTGGCTACGGCAACGCCTTTTGCCATCAAACAAAAGCCGAGCAGGCGAAGCAACAGGTCACATAACACGCGCTTTGCCGGAGAGAATCCACGAGACCACTTCGACAGACCTCGCTCTAGGCATCTCGGAGACGACGAGCGCGCCACCTGTCGGCGTCATGAAAATGTGCCGCACCGGCTTGCACGGCGCAGCGTAGCCACCATACCTTGTCGAAGGCTTAGCTTTTGATACGCAAGAAATTCAGCTGCGTCTCCCATATGCGTTCCTGCGCAACCACATTCATTTCTCTAAGAGAAAACAGCAGTTATTGCCTTCCATTTTCTTTAACTATGGACAAGTAAAGGACGTTTTCTCCTGAACTGAGATAATTTCCCGTTAAGCCTAAATCTTTTAGCTTATTATATTATTTTTTTTTACGTGGAGAGCGCGAAGGCCAGCCACTGCAGTATTTAATAGGCACTACGCGATGCATTTGAAGAAACTACATCGAGAAAGCCATATTATTGCTGTTCTATCACTCATATTTATACTGGAGGCCCTGAGCAAAAAATATGTTTCTTCCTTTGTGACTGAAGGCAATATATTCCTGTAGGCCTCTTCCATGCACGGGCTGCAATGGGGATTATAGCGAGCGATTAGTGTCCAAGATAAACAGCATAATAAGCAAGAGAAGTAATCCAACAAAACAAACGAAAAAAAACAGAAAAAGATAAAGAATAAATTGAATGTAAACATAGAACGTTAAAAAAGATAAATATGCATTAACAAAGCTTGAAAATTACAATTACGATGCAGCGGGTAACTGGCGTTTAAAAGAAACAGATATTACACCGGCTATATTTGCTTCGTGTAATATCACTCCAACGGTTAAGTTGTCTGCTAATTCGTTAAATGAGCAACGTGATCTCAAGAAGCACCCAATAATTTGTCGGTCATGGCAACCTATCGTTTCGTATAATCAAAGAAATGTGTGCAGCGCAGCCTAAGCCCACACGATCGGGCATTATTATCGAAGAATCACAGCCATAATTTTAAAGTTTTAGCCCCCGAGGGGTGCTAGGCTGGTGCGGACAAGTGATACATCACCGACATACCTGATATGTTCGGCCAACAGCGCATGCGCGTCTATTCAGATTATTCAGATTTACAGTACGCTTCTTTGGAGTTCATCTTTGGAATCATATCCCTCTTCATGTTTAATTGTCTCGTTCATTGCAGTGTTTTAAACATAACATTAAACACATACTGTTAAACGAGCCTTTTGTTCATTTGTAATAAATTTATTTTCATCATCACTTCCTTGTTTCGTATTCCTACGTATGTGTACTTTTTAGTTTTGTATAATGTTGTTCTGGTAAATTAACTTTTTCTATTTCACTACTCATTGTTCTCTATTGAATGAATTCTTTATTTTTGTTCGCACTTTTAACTTTTGCTGCTGCTACTTACCTTTTATGTACCATACTATTGATAGGAGGTCCCCCTGACAGTGTCTCACTTTGGGACCTCCTGATGCTGTATGTATTATGTGAGCTCGTTTTGTACACAATAACAACGAATAAACTTGAACTTAATGAACTTGAACTTGAACTTACCCTACACGCGCTTGCGTAACAGCATGGCAATCCCTTATGAAAATGAGTCTTGAGTGTCTAATGTCGACTAAGTGCGCTCCTAATGAGTCACTAGACAGACATTAGACATGCAAAGCCTAATGTCGTTTAACATTAAGTGTACATCAGAGAGTCAAATGACCATGTGCACTTTAATTTCTGGTGACTGAAGTGTTCAGACTTTCAGTTGCCGTTCCTAATGTCAAAACGCGCATCACAACAAAGAAGTTAAATAGCCTTAATCGCCTCCGTAAAATCAGTTTATCACAATAGACAAGTTCGTCTTTCAGAGACTACACGCAACAGGGGCGTAGCCAGAAATATTTTTCGGGGGGGTTCAACCATACTTTATGTATGTTCGTGCGTGCGTTTGTATGTGTGCATGTATATATACGCAAGCAAAACTGAAAAATTTCGGGGGGGGGTTTGAACCCCCCCAACCCCCCCCCCCCCTTGGCTACGCCCCTGACACGCAATAAACAATTTGTGTTGCAATGTACACAAATATCGTGTTTCAGTAGAATGCGTAAATATTTTACATATATCGCCCATGCACCGGCGATCGAAGAATTGCGGACGACCGCAGCAAGGTTCATTATATTACCTGCCGATATATAGAAGTAAGCATTTCCTTATTTTTAAAAGGCATGAGTTCGATCACGTATGCAAATATGAACAGATATGATCAAGTGACACTGCGAACACTCGCTCAGGGGCCCGTGTTGCCCATTTGTCCAGTAGAAATTAACGGAGGAGAGTGGGGATTACCCGCACGGCGTCGTGAAGGATTTTGGGGGGCGGAGAAGAATTGGAACTGTGACAATGGGTGACGTACAGAAAAAAAAGTTCGTTATTGTTGTGATAAAAATTAGGGACTGTTCTTATGCATGATGCACTTACATATATGTCCAAAACAGAATGTTGTTGGTTGCAAAGATACGCGGACAAGCGTTTTTCCCAACCTCAAACTACTGTCTCTATCTCTCCTCGCTGTTGCAACGCTGGTCAGAAGCAGCCGACAAGCAAAGTTCGATTTGGCCCAACGTCGCGTACATCCTTCTCCCGCCCCGCCCCCCTCGTAATGTCGTCTGCACGCGACTCTCTTCTGTTCTCCACGGCGTCAACTCCTCTCTCCCTTCACTCCTTCCTTGTCCCATTCACCTCCTCTGTGTGCAACGTTGGGTGTCGCCTATATCACATCCTACCCATTTCCTCCTCCCATCATAATCCCTACCTCTTTCTATCCACGGGAGAGGGCAATAACTTGAAACAAAAAAGCATTTCTTTTAAGTAAGGACTCAGAGATGACCGTCGTCTGGGATGCGAGTTTGAAAACTGCCCATTTCTAACTTCTTTCATTTCCCCAAACAAAATGTAGAGTTGTATAACAAAATCGAACAGCCATAACACATTCCCAACATGCACACATGGGTGTCAAAATAGCCATAAGTACACTTTTTTTTATGTACAGTGAAACGACACTACTGCCACTTATGGAGTTATCTTAGTGTAAGCAAGCAGTTGCAACACTTGGCAATGAAGGGAAGGCTAGAGAGCCGAACTACGCGTGTGCTACCGTTGAAGATTATAGTCCCACAATTGCGTTGTGTTTTCTGCGTGAAAATAAAAACAACAACATTGCTTTATTTTCTACGGAGCGCTGTTTGAAGAGAGGGTCAGCGCGCACCAAGGAGATATTTATATTGTTTTGATTTATGCAGCGTCATTTCGCGTTTTTGCACTTGTGAAAACGTCCCACCTTCTACGTGCACCTCACAGTCAAAATAGCGCCTTCGTCTTCAAGTGAGCGCTCGTCACCCTCCAGCTTTCCCGACGACTCGCCGAGGGAGCTTCTGACGAATTTCACTAGCAAATGGCTGTATAAGCCTGCGGTGGCCGCTCGAATAATGAAATGGCCGTCACAGGAGGTACGGAAGGTTCACAAATCAAAACTAAATTCGAAACGCGCGCCGAACCGGACTATTTCGCGGAGCAATACATGTGCAGTAGCTCCGCCCCCATAGCCTTCCCTTGTCCTTGGGGGCGCTTTAGTTGTTTGACGGGTGCGCGCGGTTTGTGTGTGTGCCATGCTGTGTTCTACAATGCTTCGTTACCTCGTTTATCGTTTATGCACGTTGGTTACGTGATTCAATATCAAGTGTACCTTCCAAGACGATCTAGGTCCTAGTCTCGTGACTGGCGAGTGCGGACGTACAGTAGCCTTTTACAAGACTGTCGCCGAGTGGAGTGTACGGTACATTGTGGACTGTAAAGCTGAAGAGTGCACAGTGGATGCCTGATTTTGGTAAGTTCTAGAATATTTCTGAATTACACAGCTAGGTTACTTCATTACATGACGTCTTTTACGCAGGAACCGAGTGTGATCGTCTTGGCGGTGTGTTCACTCTGCGGGGATGATGGTCAGAGGAAGGATGATAGACAGGTATGTTTTACGCTATGCTCAATGCTTTCTGTGCACTTTATACGGTTGTATGAAGCATTCACCATGTGCGTTCACTACCTACAACTGCAACGGGTGGATGAAGGCGCGTTGCTTTGCGCGATACTCCGCTCGCTTCTGTAACGCAAGCGTTTCTTGTCATGGCGCTCTTCTTCCTTGGCTGTTGTTCCATTATTCCAAGAATGCCTGTCGCTCGGCCCACCCGCTTCCCGCTTGCTGGCGTGGGAGGGTGGAGGGGGCACACAAAAGCGCCGCTGCCGCTTCTCTACCCGAAGGCTGGGTGACCTTGGGGACGTCTGCGCGATGTATGTGTCGCAGGGAGGGCCGCACTCGCGTTTTCCTTTTGGGCGTAAGGGACCGGAGGGGGGGGGGGGGGGGGGGGGAGGACTGCAGTACTTGAGAGCATGGCCCTTTCCCCTAGACTTGACGGGGCCGCGACCGAGAGGAGAAAGTGGCCCGTTCTTGGATTCTGCCGCTCAGAAGCGATCGCAAACCGAAGGAAGAATAATTTGCAAGATTTTTTGTAGCCCAGTTGTGATTCTGTAAATAAACTTCTTAGCGTCGTCGAAAGTTATTGAAATCGACTACAGCTGTATACTGCACGAGATCATCGCCTGAAGCTACTTGTGCGATGGCTTATCACTTCGGAAATAGAACTGCTTTAAACATAACGTTCATCGCCTAGCCTTCTCATGATGCAGGTACAAATGAAGTAACTGTTCAGGAAACTCAGTAATAATTGGCATGTAGTACGCGGGGAGGAAGATATAAAAACACGCTGCGGTGCTCTGCAGTGGCGTGTGTTTGTGGCTTTCTCCGCGACTACTGCACCGCGCTTGTTTTTGTTAGAAGTTAGTTGCACTATGGTTAGGATTTTAATCTGACTGTGCAAGGTCGTTGCTACGAGAAACGAAGAAGGATTGATTGTTGGGCGAGTTGGTAATTCATGATGAATGCAAATCGAACGAACTTGCGTTGGGTGAACCCACTTGAAGATAATACAAGTCAGTGAATTACGTTATATTCTGGTACTAACACCATGTGTACATTAATTTTGAAGTAGCACAACATGTTTATAATTACCAATTCTAGACAAATATGCTAGTTAGTTGCGTTTGGCAAGGTGCCTTTTGTTGCAATATTTGTGTTTGAGAAAAATGATGTGAAATATTTTTCTCGTCGTTATATTGTTTCCTGAAGCATACTGGTTTATATTAACAGAAGTTGTTGTAATGGTTAAGCAGCACTGTTCCAAGAGCTTTTTATCCACTGTGCTGAGGGTGGCAACAGCACACCTCAATTATGTGCTTATCTAAAGTTCATGTTTCTTTTGTGAGCTTTTCTTAAGGGCAGCATGAAACTGAAAAAGCGCTCTTATTTGCAGGTTGTGCGACTGAGACGTAGCATTCATTGTGAGAGTGCTACTTTAATTTTATGAAGTAATATTAGGGGAAACAAATCTAAATTCTCATATGTAACTATGTGTGCAGAAGTTTACGAGAAGGCTGACAAAAGTGGTTAACGGTTTCTTTTATGGCTTGCAGCACTACAAATTCAAACCTGATATTCCAGGCATTGATTGGCTTTGAACACGACTAGAATTACTTTCCTAAACGGCTCAAATTCATCATATAATACAATATGTAAAGCTCGGCATTATGGAGTGTGCACATGGGCCACACATACTCTTATTTTATCAATTTATGCATTTTATATTGTGTAGCAGAGCTGATGTAATTTTTGTCATTTAAATGACCTATATGGTAATCTGCGTTCTCCAACCACATAGTGTTTACTAAGTACATAACTTTCTGAAAGTTCGGCTTGCAATGGCACCATTACAGTTGTCTGCCATGAGCCGTTGCTCAGGTTATACCTGTTCTTATAGCGCAATCTGAGTCCATCATTCAAGGCCCTTGCTGGTATATAAACATAGACTTGCCTGAATACATTGTAGTGTATTGTGTGTGAGCTGTAAGGTCTGTGTGGTGCGCCAACTCATGAATGTTTTCTGGTATCCTTTACATATGTACCCGGTGATCTCACCTGTTCGTGGAACTGAAGCAGACGACAGCTTGCAGAAGAAGATGGGAGCGTTCTACCTGTGAGCCTGGTCGAGTTTATATTTTATGGTAGGCATTTGTTTCAATCTTTACAAAAAGCTTGGACATGTTGCGCCTGCTCATGAACCTATTGCACCTTTTTTGAGGGAATTCTAAGATAAAAGAAACAAGACTCAGACGTAACTCCATTAATGTATACTTGATGCTGGACTTGACCTTCTGTGTTGTTTTCCTGTTTTCTAACAGGATTTGCTGAAAGTTTCGATTGGAAATGCGATATAAGATGCAGTTTTGACTAACTCTAACTTCACAAAAGTGTTTTTTGTCAACTATCTGCACGGGGCCTTGGCAGTACATCTAAGTGTTCTAAGGTGCACGATGTGTTGGATAAAGTTTTCTTTGCAACTCTTATATATTTACTGCGATCTTTCGTGCAGGATACACATGCATGGATACACCATACATGGATTCCCTACAAGGACCCTGCGCATCAAAAAGCAATCTGTCATCAATAGTTAAGTAGACAGATTAAATGAAACGAAGATATGACAGGTGTACACCATATTTTTCTTTCATTTAACCTCTGCATGTTTCCCAGTCAATAAATTTTTTTATCCATTTTCTTTTGTTGAGAAATGTCTTTGTACAGCACAAGTGTTGTAGAAGGTGCATACATGCACTTTCGTATGATGCTTGGCTGCATGTGTATCAGCAGCAAACACATTGTCAGGCACAACTGATATGTGATTCCGTACTATCATCCGGACATATCATAAATCTTATCATGCACTGTAATAGTTCTGTTTCAGGAATGTTATGAATGCCATTGGCCACGAAGCACAAGCTTGGCCGAGGGTCATCGCAAACAGGATGTTTCATACTCACAAGAAAGTCACTCATAAGGACACATTAGAATGACGGTGGCCAATATGTTTTTGAATGACATTAGGAGTACATTAAAACAATTCTGAAGAAATACATTAGAGAATCAAATTAGTGTTGATGTCAAAGGTCGTTTCATGCTCACTAGACTATCACATGTTAATACGCATCGGACTATCACATGTTAATCCGCATCAGACTATCACATGTTAATACGCATCAGAATAATTGGCCAATGTGTTTTTGAATGGCATTTCAAATACATTACAAAATTCTGAAGGGACACATTAGAGCGTCAAATGACTGAAATGTCAGAAGTCATTAGACTTTCTTTTTGAACTCGTCTCACATTTTCATAAGGGCGTGCCCGTTCGATCAGCCGACGCTGCTCCTGCGGCTCTGAGCTGGTCAGCGCAGTCTCCCAGGAGGATTGTGAGGGTGAAGGAATAGGGTGGCAGCCCGGTGGTTGTGGACATTCCCAGGTGCAGTGATACAACGTGGGCTTTGTTCCATAATAGGGGCAGTATGAGGGTATTGTGTGGGGTGGAAGAGATGAAGGATGTAAAGTCAGGGGAATGAATTAGTCTGAAGCTGCTACGCAGAGAAAGTAGACGAATGGGCACCTGGTCAGGTACACCCTTTCTCTTTTATTGTGCGGGAATGTATGCTATTCATGCCTCTCTACACACCGGCAAAGCATCTAACTCTGAAACAAAAGTGTTCGGAAGCTGTAGTACAAAAAAATTCGGCAGATCCCACGTACCGTGGGAATCGATGTTATGCGAAGCATGTGCAGGATGGTGACTGTGGCGTAAGTTTTTTACATTGAGCGAAACCTTACGAAATGACGCTTCAGAAATGTGGAAGTGGGATGCGCACACTCATATGTTGAAGAGTAGCATATGTATTATACCACCAGTTTACAGCGGCGTACCGATGCTAACAGCAGCATGGGTCTTACCAACACCAGACGCAGTAAGCTGATATTGAGCGAAACCTTACGGAATGACGCCTAAAAAATGTGGAAGTGGTATACGCACACTCATATGTTGAAGAGTAGCATATGTATTATACCACCAGTTTACAGCGGCGTAACGATGCTAACAGCAGCATGGGTCTTACCAACACCAGACGCAGTAAGCTGATATTGAGCGAAACCTTACGGAATGACGCTTGAGAAATGTGGAAGTGGTATGCGCACACTCATATGTTGAAGAGTAGCATATGTATTATACCACCAGTTTACAGCGGCGTAACGATGCTAACAGCAGCATGGGTCTTACCAACACCAGACGCAGTAAGCTGATATGTAGTGCTTATATTCTTCAATACTGGGTAGCGAGAATCCGAACCGGACAAAGAAGGAACACAGATGCACAGGACAGGCGTTACTCGCAACTAAGCATAATTCAGGAATGTTTCCTTAGATATATGGTAAGCAGCCGAGTGGCACGCGCAGGCGCACTGCACGTACGTTACAGTCACAGTTGAAGTTATTAGAGTTGTGTTACAGTTGTTATGCTTATACTTGTACGTTATGACGGAGGACACATGCACGTTTCACGAACCTGTGTGAATGTGTAGAAGGGGTTCTTGAAAGTTCTTGAACAAGGTCATCATCACCGTGATCAGCGAGCACCAGCGTCTGGACCGGACTTGCTATCGGATCCGTTCGTGATTGCGCCTACGAGGGGTCCAAGTGTATTGAAGTGCGAGCTATTGTACAGCTGATGAAAATCTTGGATGCCTCTTACGATGAAATGATCTATGATGCCTTCTGTCCTCGACGTGGCAGCGAGGTCTTTTGATGCCCTGTCCACATCCAAGCCGTCTTTCATGCAGGCGTTGTTGGGTCTTTATAAATCAATGTTGAAATCACCGTCAGTGATGAGAGGCCAGGTTCTATCGGCAGATTTATTCTAGGGAGGCAGTGACCCTGTTTTAAAGACGATAGTCTTTCTTGGGGAACTTAAACGCAGAAATTTTGGTCTGTCTTTCTGTCTGTCTTTCTGTTTGTCGGCACGTCACTCGATTCAGCCACCCGGCCAAAGTTGAACCACTTGCTTACCGCCCACCCATCTTGAACTGGTACGAATGTTCCTACTTGTGAACGTTGTCGATCAAAAAGTAAATATTACGCATATCTGAGGCGCAACATCATTAGGTAAGTATTAGGTGGTGTGTTCCTTTAATAGAAAATACATAGATACGCAATTTTAAATACCCTAGTTTCTGAAGCTGCGCTGAAAATGCGACTGCGCTGAAACTTGTCTTCCTCCGTGCCCGCTGCACAAGCTCATGTTGTGTTTCGGTTTCGGTTCAGTATTGCATTGTACGAATGACAGGGGGCGCCGCTCTGGCATTCCTGTTTTACCCAGGCGACGTGTAAATAACAGAGTTTGTGGAGAGTAGTCGTTGAGTGCGGACGTTTCTTCTCCTTCGGCGCATCGCTCCAAACCGTGTGTTCGGGCTGGCCGGCGTCCCCGCCGGTCGCGTTGGTCACCGGTCTTCACCTGCCGCTGCGCCGGGACTACCAGCCCGCAACACAGCACTCATGTTTCCCGACGTATTCCCAGATGGCGTCCATATCTCACGCAGCGCCTCTTCTACCGTCTTTAGACGACATTTGCCGCGAAGCACGCAGATACGCGGCCAATTTTTTTTTGTAATCCACGTGGTGCACGTTGCGGACCACGTGGACGAGTGGATGGTAGTTGAGCGTCTTCCAGGGGTGTTCTGTATTCAGCTCCGTCACTTTCCGTGCGTCTGCCGCGATGGTGTAGCGGTTACGGTGGTCGCCTGCTGATCCGAAGGTCGCGGGTTCGATCCCCACCGCGGCGGTCGCATTTCGATGGAGGCAAAATGCTAGGGGACCGTGTACTGTGTGATCTCGGTTCACGTTAAAGAATACCAGATGGTCAAAATTTCCGGAACCCTTCGCTGTGGCATCTCTCATAATCATATTGGTATGGGGGCGACAAACTCCAACAAATATTATTTTCACTTTCCTTGCTTGTCATTGTGTGTGTTCGCCGTTACTGTGTTGGTTGAGACTCTGTATCACCTGTGGCACATACCCGCATAACATGAACTCTGATATGCGGGTATGTGCCACACGTGACTGAGAGAAAGGGTTTTATGACGTACGGGACAGGTATTTTGTGTTAATCATGTCATGACAAGTGAACCGTGTTCGTCATACACTGATCCCCTGCCATGCCAATTTTGGTATATTACAAGTTATGGAGACGACCAGGAGAGCGCCCAGACGTAGGCGGCTAGATATATAGATAGATAGATACGTAGATAGAAACGGCCAAAGTGCCTGAGGTTCGCTAAGAAATGCTTCGCTTTTAAAACATTTCCATTGAGATCTGCATTCTGCAGCGCTGCTTTGTAGAGACTCAGAATAACGGTTGCTTCGGGTGTGAGCTTAGAAATTTTCTCTAATATGCCAGACACAATAGGTATAGACCTTATGCAAAATTGCTGCCATCTGTCGGAGGTTTGACGAAGCTACCCATTCGGCGCCATGTTGGAGGCTTGTGGCCGAATCGTATTGCTGTCGCTGCTATAACTTCTTGCTTTTATCTGCTTCGATAGTGAGAAATCGGGGCATAAAAACGTCAGACAAGTGTGTAAGGGCCTGTACACGTTACCGGCATTTCCTAGCTATGACGTTGACGGTTATTACGTGTAAAGAACTGCCTCATGGCGAGAAGAAAATACAAGTTTGACACCGCGAGTCACATGTAGGCCTGCAGTCGTCAAGAATGAAACTTTGCGCTAGGTTACAAATTTGGTCTGTCTGTTTTCAATGTAGCGAATAAAGCGCTGCTAGCTATCTGAATATCATGCGTGCAGTATAGGACGGATGGGAAGAAGCGTTAGCGCGCGACACGGCTAGGCACAGCGATGACGGAAAGAAAGTGCTGTAGACCCAATTTAAAACGTATTTCCTAATGGACAGCCCATGTCGAGCTGATGTATTGTGAGTCTAATTTTAAATTAAAGGCGTTGTCTTCGTTTTTATTTTTTAAATAAAAAAATATTTCGCAGCTTCAGTCACCGACATGTGTTATGTATGAAATTACTGCACGATTAAAATGTAATATATTTGCGCATCTCACGCACGTGAAAAGTGAACATGAAAAGTGTTGTGTCTCCAAGCAGTAGATGCCGATCAGCTGGTGTTTTATTGAATATCCTTCCGACATGTGTTCCTATATAACACGACACGCCAAAATCTCGTGCACATCGTCGCTTTCGGGGCCTACTGGTGCCTTACAATGTCAACCCGTTGCGGGAAGGCAGTTTTGCGTCGCCTGCGAAACCACCAGCGGTAGCGCACCCACGGTCGAATGCAGTACATTTCCCGGAATAGCATATTTTTAGTTTCATAAGGGAAGTGCCACGCACTTGAAACACCTGTTAAAATTCCCTAGCACACAGGGGTGGATACAGGACGTTTCCGAAGCGAGATCAGCTTTTGGGAGCAACTGATGTGCTCTTCTGGGGGTATAAATTAAATAAAAAAAAGTAAGGGGTAGGGGGCGGTCAGGATATCCGGGCCATCCGTCTGAATCTGGCAGTGATACCACATGAAATGCTTGAAAAATACGCATAGTGAAGGAATTACGCGCGCAATGCATCCCACCAAACGCTACCTTGTTAAACTCCACAATCGAAAACAAACTTCAAACAACACGCTGCAGCACAATCGCTGAGAATCACTGACGCGCACGAGCCTATTTGTCTAACATGCAATTGTTATCGCTATGCAATACACAAGGTAATGTCAACAGCAGCGCACGCATGCGCGAGTAGCCGCGATGCAGCTTTGAAGCTCGTACACGAAGCGGGTTTGTCTGTGCCTGTAAGCACACGGCGCGAAAACTGTCTCGTTCCGGCTTGACATGAAATAGTGTTCTCTGATGAGTGCCGATGCTGTCACATGCCGCATATATTAAGAACGGCGAGCGTAAACACGGCGTTAGTCATAAGCAGTAGCTGGAGCAACGAAGCGATGTGCTGATTCTCGTCGGCCGTGAGGAAATCTAACAACATGAAGGTTAGTTTCCTGCAAACATTTTTTTCAGCATCGCAATTTCCTCAATCTGAGCAACACGGCACAAGAAAATATGGTGGCATTGCCGCTCCTATCAGCCGCCACACGTTGATACGCACGCTCCGTGTGTGCACATGCGGAGCGCGCTTAGCCTTGAATATGGCGGAAATGCGCACGGCGGCCGCTAGATGGCAGCAATTTTGCATAAGGGCTGTAAAGGGTGATATGGGATGGACAGGCTTTGAAGTGAGGGAAGCTCAGAGCAAAATGAGATTCGAAGAGAGGCTGAGGAAAATGAAGAAGAGTAGATGGGCAGAGAAGGTTTTCAGGTATTTGTATAGAAAAAGCGTTGACACGCAGTGGAGAAAAAGAACTAGGAGGCTCACCAGTAAATATACGGCTAGCAGTGCGGGCAATATGGCGACAAGGGGCATTAAGCGGAAGGTCAGAGAGGCGGAGAGGACTTATTGGATGACAGCGATGGAAAAGAAGCCGGCTCTGAATAACTACCGAAAGGGAAAAAACGAAATAGGGAGGGGAAGGTTTTATGATAATTCAAGGGGAAGCGCTTTACTGTTTGAAGCAAGGTCGGGCTGCCTTAGAACGCGTAGTTATAAAGCGAGATTCAGTAACGAAGAAGAACAATGTACATGCTGCGGGGGAACTAAGGAAACGATGGAACATGTACTGATTGAATGTGGCGATATTCACCCAGGTATACGTGTGGGCACGAGTCTACAGGAAGCCTTGGGTTTTAGGGACAACAATGGAAAGCTGAACACGTCGGCGATAGAGTAGTAGTAGTAGTAATAGACTTTTATTCAGCCAAATTCATAGGCGATAGAAATAAGTAAGAGACGGTTAGAGTATTGGTGGCAGAGAAGTAGAGATAAAGTACAAAAATAAATAATGGGGAAATAAAATAAGGTCATTCTGCCTTAAGAGGCAGAGAGATAGACCGCGAATTTATAATTTTTTTGGCATAATAACATAGATTTAATCAATGTTGATAAGGTATTAGGACAGCATGAAACAAAATAGTTTTTTCTTTTTTTCTCCGAGCATGGTGGCAGACATGTCACCGCCCCGTTATAAAGGGGAGGCTCATAGCATCCATCCATCCATCCATCCTATAGCTGCAAAGCTAAACATAAATAACAACCAAATAACGCAGGTGCACCTAAACTTGGGTGAAAAGCCAGAAGTACGTTTTATTTATATTACAAAAAATGACCTTTATGATATTACGACACTGCTGCCACCTATATTCTTTTTGGTTAAGCCTGTAAGCCAACAGTTGCAACAGGCCTCGTTGTACTGCAGGAGCACCACCAGCTTCCCGTGAACACATGTGCACGCGCTTACATATTTATCGTTTTGATAGATATTGTGCGCGTTTATTATGTGCTTATCGTAATCGACATTCGTCGACTGGGCATTTTCCGCGTGTAAGGGCGTTCTCCTGCATTGATCCAGTGGCAGAAGATGGCCGTCGTTCGTTGGCGTTTAAAACAGCCTCATCGGACGCGCAGCGTTGTGTCCGCGCGCAAAAGTGCTTTCTTGCTTCGTTCATTTATAACTCACGTTGATCGCGTGATTCATTATCGAGTGCACTTCCGAAGACAATCTGCGTCCCACTTTTCTGACAAGCGGCGACCGCGGTTTCCGCAGGAGCCGAAGCGTGAGCCTTTTCACGAGCGACTGTGAAGAGTGCAAATGGCAAACTTAGGTAAGTTGAAAAAAACCCCAGATATTATTATTAACTTGAAAAAGGACGCAGAACTACGTAACTTCGTTACTTCATTGCATGGAAACTGTTATACAGGAACCGATAGCCCGGACGGTGTTGGCACAGCGAGGATGATGAACCAGAGACCAGATAGACAGGTATGTTTTGTGCTTTGAGCGCACTTATATACACCACTGTAAAACCGGTCGCCGTGCGCGTTGATCACACGTTTGAAGGATTCGCGTTTTGCTACGCGATCTTACGCTTCAATCATGCAAGCCTCGTGTCGTTGCGCTGCTATTCTTTGACTGTTTACTGTACGAGATCATCGCTTGAGAGTATTTCTAGAATGCCTCGTCACCGTGAAAAAGTGTTTGCTTTTCTACACGCGGGTCGTCCTATAATGTTTTCACGGTGGTGGTACGAGAGAATTTCACCGAACTCGGTAATAACGCGCGAAGCTATCACACGACTGATCACGGCCGATCACGTATATCCCTGGAAGCAGTCTAGTGACATTTCATACTATTTAGCGCATGAACTTTAGGCTTGCGTATAGAGTCCTACACCAGTAGACGGTAGCACGTATCGGGAAACATTAAGCGCCCAAGCTTTCAGTATTAGCTCTTTGCAAATGCTGCTTTCGGAAATCGACTTTCAGACAGTCAAAAACCGACTCTCAGTCAAGCGAACGTAACGGTGATAAAACAATTTTCCGCGCATCACTGGTATGCGCTCTCTGGTATCGGGCTAGCAGACGACGCGCGAGCGTCTCGATCAAATAGCCGCGAAATACACATGCCTTCGAAATTGGCTAGTTGCCTAGAACGACAAATGCTTCATGATTCCTGTTTACAAGTTTTCATAATACTTTAAACAACGCGAATACAGCCGAAAACTGAACCATATAGCAGCTTCGAATGCAGCCATGGCATTCGTTTCCGCGAGCGAGGCGCGACGGCGGGTCTACTACGGAGGCGGCGCCCGGCGGCTAAAAGCCGCACTAACACGGACGGTCCCGTTGCGCTCCGCTCCTTCGCCCAGGCACAGAAAAATAGAGGAGGCGCTGGTTTTCCTCTAGTCCTGCAGTGGTGTACTGTTTACTCTTTAACATGCCGCGGAATGGCGATCTTAGTCGACGCTCTTCGGGCTTTCACACCTATTTCTCTGATTACGCTCTCACCGGTAACTACTAGAGCTACCACAAATGTTTGTCTAATTGTTGGTCATGGACGTCAGTCGTCGGGACGAAGATGTGCCTCCAAGCGTCAACTTGGGTGCATCCACGTTTAACGGACACTATGCTATCATGCTGTATGTATTCAATATTACATTTAACCTGAAGCAGAACCATCGATACCTGTTTTTAACGACATTTTGTCCATATTACATCGGATATGTTCGATAGAATATGCTTGGAAGAGAAAACACCAGCACACATGGAGCTAGCTCTCTTATATCAATGTACAGAAAAGATGCAACTACTTCTGTAAGGACACGTCTTACTTTCGTGTTATACCGATTCCTATGACGGAGGGTTCAAGCGTTTTTTTTTTTCGATGAATATCCTCACGCAAAAAAAAAAGGAATTCTGGACTTCACCCTAATCCTGAACTTAGGTCTCCGGTAGTGGTACTCGTACGTCGGCGTTTGCGTGCCCAGGTGTACTCCTTGTTTTGACTTAATGTTTCGTGGGCTGGCGAAGCGGATCTAAAAGTCCGCGTCAAAAAAAAAAAAAAAAAAACGCGTGGCGGATATCTCCTCCACTAGGTGCCGCAGCCATCCCAATTCTCCCAATCTTTCAATGAATTTATTCATTAGTTTAAGTAATTATCTTGATAGCTAGTTGGCCCTTATATTAAGGTAGACTATGCTGCCGTGCTGTATGTATCCAATATTACACTTAACCTGAAGCAGAACCATCGATTTCTGTTTTTAATGACATTTTGTACATATTAGATCGGATATGTTCGACAGGATATGCTTGGAAGAGAAACCGCCAGGCCAGCGCGTAGCAGGAGCACAGCCATAGCGAATCCTAGACGAGGGGCTTTTCTAAGAGTCCGATGTAATCTCTCTTGTGGCGACTACGGCAAGTAGAGTTGCGAGGTACACACTACGCCCTAAGTCACCGTAATTTCTGTGAAGTAAGGAAGCAGGCACTATGCCATTGCTCACTATTCTGCGGAGACGCAAGGTGCCCGCTACACATCTGCGACTCAATATGTACACTTGTTGACGCTGAGGCTGGCGGCAATCATGGCTGTGCTACCTGAGCCATTGTAATCGGTGGGAAGCTTTTAACCACCCACCCGTACAGTTCAATGCAGAGCGGCGCAATTAATGATTGATTGTTTGATTTGACTGATTGATTGATTGAGTGACTGACTCGTTGATTTTGCTATACTGCAGCCCTAATTGAGGGATGTAGTTTGTGAAAATATGTACTCAACGCTGGGACTGCTGTCTATCGTTGGAGTGAATTAGCGTCACGAGTAGCTAGATTGTGTGGTTTGTGGAAAAGAGTTAAGCAATTTGCATTGTGTGACGCCTGGTTGTTTTTTACTCTTCCACAACGCTATATTACATCTGTTAACGCGATTCCTCGCCGAACATGACGCCTGTACAGGGTCTTTTAGTTTATTACTTTCAGGCACCGCCGAAGCTCTGTAGTAGAATACACTATTGCCACGCAGACGTGTTTCGTGTACAAATCCAGCTCGATCCGGGATATTTTTTTTCTCATTCCGTGTGATAACGACTACGGACACCGGCGGCGGCTGCAAAAGCCGGCTGCTATTGGGATCTCATCACAGCTTTCGCTGCATAACAAGAATGCCCCTTCGTGCTTGTGCCACTAATAACCAAGGCGATCGTGGGCCAATTACGTAAACAGTGCAATGCTGGGCGGTCATAATAATAGGATTGATTGATTGATTGATTGATTGATTGATTGATTGATTGATTGATTGATTGATTGATTGGGTTTCATATACCGCAGCCCTAATTGTGGGCTGTAGCTTGTGAAAATGTGTACTCAACTATGGGACTTCCTTTTTTGTAGGAGTGATTGCGCGCAATAAGTCACCTATGGTTAGATTGTGTGGTTTCCGGAAAATAGTTAAATCATTTACCTTTCGTTGTACCTTACCGTGGAAGAGCTTTATGCGGATGTGTGTAAAGCTATCACAGTACAATGGAAGCACGGCAATTCCATGATTTAGAGCGCCCTATCATATGAGAGGCGTATGCAGCTGTACCTACACACAATTGTCATGGAGACGCTAGCCTTTCAAGCGATTTGGATTTGTATGGGTGCCCCGCTATGGTAGACTGTAAATCGGTGACAATCTAAGTATATGAACTGTAATAAAAAATTCGGCAGATCCCATGTACCATGGAAGTCGATGTTATGCGAAGCATGCGGCTTGAAGGTGACCTTGGCGTAATTTTTTTTGCTGAGCGAAACGTTACAAAATGATGCTACAGATCTGTATAAATTTTACAAACAAAAATGCCGGGACAGCATAATTCAGTTATTCTCCTCGAAAAAGATCCGTTTAATTTCTTTTAATAAGAAATGCGTCGTGAGAGGGCAACAGCATATTATCATGGGTTAAGATTTGCTACAAAGCACTTTTGAGCGTATTATTTTTCAGCAGTTTGCCGACTTTCACAGCGGAGGTTTCTAGTGCTAGGATCAAGGAGTACATGTAGGCAAAAATATTGGTGGGACAACTCCTACACAAGCGCCATATTCATTCGGAGCATGCAGACACGCGCTATGGCAGACACCTTGAATACAATTTCTTGTTTTATTTGTGCATTTTAACGCGCGTGTCTATCATAATATTTGCACGTCAGCACAACAAGACGCGGCGTTCGCGTCGCCGACTTCGGCCCCATTCGGCTCACCAGGACAAAAGTTATCACCACCGTGCTCCCGGCGGATGCGGCATTGACTTTGAGTACGGCCACTCGATATAAAAAAAAGATGGTTGATCCCTCCTTCATAGGAATCTGTATAACACGAAAGTGAAACGTGTCGTCACAGAAGTAGTTTATTGTTTACAGTGCATTGGTATATGAGAGCTTGTACAATGACTACTGTTGTTTGACAGATATAGCACCGCTTATTGTGGACGGGTCGCAATAACGTTGACGCCTAGTGGCACATCTCCGTACCGACGACAAACGCCCATGATCATGATTCAACCCTTGCGGTAGCTGAAGTTCCTTACACATACGTGGACACCTCATGTAGTCAATCCGGCGCAAAGATGGCATCAGCAGGCACATAATAAACGCTAATGCTCGATATGCACTCCTTAAAAGCGTCGTGAAATGCGAAGAGAGACGCTACACGCGTCGTGTCTTCCCTCTAGCCTGGCCGTTACTTCTCACAGGGCGAGTGGGGAACGCGGTGCGACAGCCAGGCGAGCATCGGAGAGCTATTTGTCGATATGGATGGATGCTATGAGCGACGCTTGCGCTAAAGCCGCCACCTCACGGCGTGTTAAAGCATTGATGAAATTAAACTTGTATTGGAAACGCGCCGAATGGGACGGTCGTTGCAACGGTGCGTGTTTATTTTGTTTCTTTTTTTTAGCCTGGTGGCACAGATGTCACCGCCCCGTTATACAGTGGACGCTCATAACATCCATCCATCCACGAGCACTGTGAGAGGCAAATGTGAGAGATAAAAGGCACGTTGACGTCGCCTCCGTGATGTGTTTGGCGGTAGCTCAGTGGGCTCCCTGCCCTTCCCTCTACATTTATCTCTCTCTCTCTCTCTCTCTGTCCGGTATAACCCTTAACTTGAAGCCGAACAATCTATTTCTGTTTTTGAGAAGACATTTTACTAATCGCAAAACCGGAAGTAAGTGCTCGAGCGGACGTGCTTGGAAGGGAAACAAGATTTTTCACTCTGTGCTCGTGGTGCTAATAATGAAGGCGAACATCGGCCATTTTTTGTACACTGCAATGCCGGGAAGACTCGCGGTAGTGCTGAACCTAAGTGGAAGCATTCGATCCGGTCCTTTTATTATTACATATTATTTATTGAATATTTATGCGTTTATTTATTTTCATATGTCGCATATTTTATTGTTGGCTGTAGCATATGAAGACATATGCTCAACTATGAATTACTTTTGTCGCAGGAGCGATCGAGTGCAAACGGCCACCAGTGGTTAAATAGTGCCGTATCAAGAAAATAGTTAAACGATTTTGCTTACGTTGTTCCATACGGTGTACTAAACCAGCTTACATTGTACCATATCACGAAAGAGCTATATGCTGGTATCTGAAGTAACAACTGCGACAGTTGGTAATTCAAGCTTGCCCTGCACATGCCTGTGCGTTCTTTTTGGGCGTCCTTCGTTGTGCTTCAGCGGCGCGCTGCAAGTATTGAGCTGCTTCTCGTTCTTCGTATGACATTCCAATTTCTTGCTATCGCATTCATTGTTTCGCTCTTGCGGCTAAACTGTGACTATTTTGCTGTTAAGATCACGAATAATAACAAGAACCTTTAGTCTTTCAAATGAACTCCTACGAATAGGATAGTTTTGCGATATTGTTATGTTCAGAAATAATGTCTGAACGTCGGTATTTGTTAAAGAGGGACGTAATGCAACGTGCTCGATGCTGTCAAGTTTACATTTGTTAGTCCCTTGTTATTTATTTAATTATTTATTTTATTTACCGCAGCTCTATAGTGGGCTGCAGCGAATAAGATACGCGTGACCTATGGAACTGCATTCGTCGTGGAAGTTATCGAGCGCAAATAGTCCATGTGGCAATATTGTCTGGTTTGATAGAAGTGTGAAATGATTTAGATTATTTGTACCTAGCCAGGGAAGGGGGTGTATGCGCCTATGTGTAAATCTATCCCCATTGAATGGAAGCACGAACTATTTATCACGACAACTCAATGATTTCGAGCATCCAACCATAGGAGAAGCGTATGCAGCCTTGTCTACGCAGAATTATCAAGGAAACGCTCGCTTTTCGAACCGTTTAGACAACTGGGGATACTCTGCCTCGGTAGATTGTAAATGGTTGAAGATGTAAACTAATTTGCACTCGAAACATTCATTACCTCAATGCATTGCCGCTGGAGCCGAAACATATATGTCATCTCTTACAGCTCATAAAACGCACCCGCAGTAATGGCTCTAACATAACTTGTGAGTTTTACTGAAGCATATCGTTAACGTCGGACCTACAAAAGCGGCGCGACAGCATTATTAAACCATTCTCCGCGGAAAAGTACTCTTTCATTAAAATGTTATTACAAATGCATCTTGAGGGGTCAACAGCGCAATATCATGGGTCCATTTTTGTACAAACGCACTTTTCAACGTTGTATTGTTGTGCAGATTTCCGACATTTTCAAGCACGCTTAAAGGACCTCAAAACTATTCCAAGTCGAAGTTGGGGGAATGGTTCATTTCCCGTCTTCACTACCCTTCCTGAGGGCCATGTCTCCTCCTCGTCCCTTTTAACACGAAACTGTTTTAGGTGCGAATCAGCTTTTGCTCGGGGTGGTGTCCGTTCTTTGGCGACCGTCCGCTTTCTACCACCTAGCATAGCCATCTGTAACATATCTGTAGCATATTAGCAGAAGTCTTCCTTTTGTTCTTCGACCGCCTTAATGATGATACGTGCAGAGCACTTTAAGGGCCCGGGCTGCCATATGCTGTCCAGCTTGGCGTAACGCAGGCAAAATCATGTGCGCCGGCACGCGCTAGCGCGTTCGGCCTCTGCAAGGGGCTGGGTAAGAAGCTCTGACCTCTCCCCCTTACACTCTCTCCGCAATCACGTGATGGCGTCGGGGAACGACATTCTGCAGACGCGCGATGACCTGCGTGGCGTGCTCCAACAACAGTTCGGGACGAGTAACAGCAACAGAAACTACAGCGAATTCATGGTGTGCTCCAATTGCAAGGAAGCGTTAACATCAGACAAGGTGCCCATGATGAACGGAACTGTAAATTGACCCATGCGCTGCTTCGCATCCCCACATGGTTCTCTTTAGTGGAAAATGGTGTATTTTTTTCGTCGGCCTCTACCGAGACTATGCTGACCTATTACGTCACCACTAAATTGCAGATGACAAAGAAAAGCAGAAAAAAAGTTTTGTTCGTTTGGATGAACTCCTGCTGCAGTCTAACCCACAACCTCTCGGTCCGCGAGAACAGGTGACGGGCGCTTTAACCCTTTCGGCCCTGGCGTTGTCAATTGACGACACCGCACAAATATACCCCTAGCACCTCGGAAATGAAACCAAAACTGCTAATTCTTGGGGAAATACTTCTTCAATGATCCCCACTGTGATTGAAACCAAAGTTGCGACATGTTTGTGGAGCTGGGAGCCACAAAGAAGAAAAAAGCTTGACCGAAGTCATTCGTGACGCCGAGGCGGGTCAGGTGAGGCGGCTAAGCGCCGTTTTTGGGGCGTCATACAGAAGCTGTTTCAAGGAGTATCACACTGAAAAATGAGACGTGGTTCACATTTTGTGTACCCTAGTGATTAGCAGAAACAAAAACGTCATTTTCCTAATTTCACAGTCACTGAGCCCTGATGACCTAATTTGATTTCGTGCTAATTAATCCATAAATACTTGCACCACTGGCTCGATTTTTCGTTTTTGGTCTTCTGAGATCCTAACTATTAGGAAAACACGCACAAAAAATGTATCCGGCCAAAATAAAAAACCAGGGCTGAAAGGGTTAACCCCTCGCCCTCTGACGCTCTTGCATGAGACTTGACAAACGCGCCTTCTCTCTCTCACACCTTCTCCCTTTCACAGTGACCTTTGATGGCGGGGGGGTAGTTCCGCCGCTTGGGGTCCAAGTGCAGTTCTACATCATGACACTAACGAGCACCGACAATGAACGCTTCGTTAGTTTCAGGTTTCGGTGCAGCGAGAGACATGCCAGCGTTCCTTCGCACGATGGAATGCTGGCATCCAGGCACCTTATACGCGAGCGGGAAGCGGAACGCCTGCCCACGTTTGCGGCGCAAGCAGCGAACTCTGCCTCTCGCGTTCCCGAAGCGCTGTGTGCATGAGCAAAAGCCTACGTTATCTTGTTACTTGGAAGCGCACATCTTGGCGTTTCTCTCCTCAAATGACGACGCTTTGTGAGAATGCATATCGACTACCAGTGTTCATTATTTGTTAGATGGCGCCATTTTTGCGTGGGATTCCCTATATGCTGTGTCCAGGTACATGTTAGCAACTTCAGCTACCACAAGGGTTAAATCATAACCACGGGAGTTAGTTTTCAGGACGGAGATGTGCTACCAGGCATCAACGCGGGTGCATCCCCGTCGAACGGTGCTATAGCTGCAAAACACCAAGGAATATTGCCTAAGCTCTCATATATCGACCAACAATGAACAGTCTGTAAGGATGTTTATTTTCTTCCCTGAAGATACGCTTTACTTTCGTGTTATACCGGCACATACAACAGAGCGATCACCCATGTTTTTTTTCCTCGAAAAACAATTGCGCAATGTCAGCGCTAAGTGTTGAGCTTAAAAGGAACACGCGCTTTTCGGAGGCACACTGTTATCTCGAAAACACCCAAAAAAGTGGAACTATTTGATTGCGCGCGACTTTCATCCAGGACCAGGCAGAACGGGCTAGGTAAATGTAACTGGTAGCGAAGCTTTCATAGAATCCCATACGTTCAGAACAGGGCAGCTCATCAGCTGCTTAGAGGCAGCCTAGCTGCTCATGGGGCTAAGGACCATCTGTGCGGGGAGGGAACACTTCTGGCGGAACAAAAAATAAAACGAATGTGACTCAACATCCGGTATTTGTGTGACGTCATTTTGTTGGCCCTTGCGCGAAATGTGATCTAAAAATTGTTTTCGTAGGCCCTTGGTCGCTAAGGAGTCGCGTTAAGGCGAGCTGGAGACTCCATAACCAATGCGCTTCAAGTCAACGCCCGCTAAACTAATATCGACTCATTAGTAGACGGTGGTGTGTAAGTGTACTGCCGTTTAATTCGCCTTGGTTTTACTAGGAAGCTTATTGTTGAAACTTTTAATCGGCGATCGTGGTATCTTCTGCAGTCGAATTAAAGCAACCAGCAGTGAACCCCCCATATTTGCCGCGCTGCCTATATGCTTCGCACATGCGCAGGTTTCTTAAAGTACACATTCCTTGTGTGTATGTGGAGACAGGCTTGCATGAAGCTTACCTTACGAGGCGACCGAGAATGGACGCGACAATCTCCACTGTCGCAGCGAACAAAGATCCGGGTTCGTCTACTCTCCGTCACGGAGCAGAGAAGGCACTCGAGGCAGGTTTTCAACAAACACGGGTTTATTAAACCAAGAAGCAGCACAGTGCGACAATCACGGGTTTGCGGACCGTCAGGTAACTCCGCAAGACCGAACGAGTACGCTTGCCAGCGGCGCTACGACTATGACGCAAAGGGCAGGAGTCGAGCACACGAACGAAAAGGCGCCTGTTAGAGCAGCGAGTCAAGCTCTCGTGCAGGCCTGAGAGCATCTGACGCGTTGTTGTTTGTGGTTATGTGGAGGAAGAGACGCTTATTCTGCAGCCCTGTCGGGAGCATGGCGCAGCGTCTTGGGGGAGGGGGAAGGGGGAATGAAAGAGGTTAGTCGTGAATAGGAAGTCGTTGCGTCTCGTTCACCATGTCCAGAGCAGCAGCCAAGACGGCAGCAAGGGCAGGGGCGGCAATGTCCTAGCATTTCGCGCAAGCCCGCGCGAGACAGAAGCGAGCTCATGGGGGAGGGGTTTGTCACTGGCGGCCAATGAGGACAGGCGTTGCGCAGTGACGTAGGCTAGTGTGGTGGCTTGTCCAGACATGTCCAGACGCGCGCACGCGCGCCCAAAAGCCGACACATGGCTCGTACTAGAAAAAGAGGCCTGGCGCCATCCCCGTAGTCGCCACACTGTCGATTAACGGCGGTTCCCGGCGCTCGAGCCACGCGAGGCCAACACACGCGCTAACTGGGGATCGCGGCGCCCACATGCTTCAGTTCTATCAAGAAGAAATGACGCCTAGTCACGTCAAAATTATGACATTTCAGATTTATTCAGTGCTCTCAATAACGCATTCTTATTACACTGGACACAACGAGCAGCAAGTGTGGTAATATGTACAAAAAGTGCATGGACACTACGTGCACTACGTTTTGCCTTACGCTCCGATAAATTACTGTTACATGTAACGTATACAGGCATGCGAATCGTAGAGCGATACATAACTTGGCGATATGCTCTTCCATAGCAGGAATAATAGTAGGCACTGCCTGTTCACGAAGGAAGCCGGGCTGCAGTAATACTGATTCACGAAAATCCAGCGAGCACAGTATTCCGAACGTTATCGCTTTAGCGGTTTCTTATCTAGAAGGCATGGATCACCAGGTGTACGTGTGTTGTTATTGCGTCCTTGCACATCACATGGTTCCCGCGGGTACCGAAGCAAGCACTCGGCGGTAAATGTTATCCGCATCATCCCGTTACCCGTTGGGCACTGTCGTCAACACGTTCACCAACGATGAAACGCACTTTACGACTCCGCGCACAGGAAAAATTAAATTCTCACGACAATAATTCAGAGAATGCGTACGAATGCGGAACACCAAAACATATGAGGGGCGAGTCCTCCCAGACGAACTTTCCGAGCACGCCTTTTCAGGCATGGCAGGGGCTGCAGTGAACCATAATGGCGTGCACTTCTCTTTTGAGGGCGCTAAGAAAAAGAATTTTCCTAATAATTAGACGCTGTCATAAAATCTTTTCACGTTGATTCTACATAATATTGTTCTGCAAAAAAATTACGTCACTTCTTAAACATTAAGGTTGCTTCGCCATTGAATAAAACTTGGGTTTTAGCTAATAGTGTTTGTTCCCTCCACACCTAGTCACGCTTCAATCACAGCACCTATATTCCCTTGCTGATGTTGCTGGCAATAGGTTGTCAACCGCTTTTCGCCCGAAGCTGCGAGACCTATTTTGATCCATAGAGTTTCCTACAATACTTACTAGAGGGAACTCTGGCGCTAGTGTCTATGGGGGCTGCAATGCATCGCGCTTCAGCCAGCATGGGAATCATGGGTAGTACACGGATTTGTCTAAACTTCGTTCTTTCGGCTCCGTTTGGCTCCGCGTCGCCTGCATCCGCTTTGTCGCAAAACGAAGTTCAGCAAAAATCACCAGTTTCACTTCACCACTTTAACTTGTTTAGGCTCACCGATTCAAATCTGGTCACGAAGTTCACAACGATCCAGTCTTTTATCCGAAATAAAACCAAAACATAGCAATAAACAAAGCCACAAGTGCGTTCGAAGCCCACAAGCAGGAAGACTAGGCAAATCCGTGTACTACCCATCATTCCCATGGTGGCTGAACGATCGCAGCGCCAGAGTTCCCTCTAGGTCATTTTAGGAAACTCTATGTTTTGATCGACCTTGGAACGCGTGTGTGACTGACTAGAAAAGAAGCGCAGGCCTGGGAAAATTCTGAACTGATATTCCTCGTATATGAAACAACAGAGAGCCTATTGCCTCATGACGTCACGGGAACAGAATACTGGCGTCACGAATTTTGCCAAAAAGGCGGGAATTGCCCGGAGAGAGTTGTGCGCTCGTTCTTTGTATTTTGAGAGGTTGTTTAGGGGCCCAATGAATAATTTCATGGCTATTTCTGAAGCATGTAATAGAGTGACAAGGTGGAGGCAGGAGTGAATTAGGGCATTTCTGAAGAGCCGTGTAGCAATTCAGCTGGTGCGCCACCGATGGCGGCGCTGTGGACTGCGCTCCGGTGACGCAAAGACGGCCATTCGGCTTTTGTCGTCTACTAGGATCTGGCTAGAACAGCAGCATAGTTCGCTCGCGTCACGCGGCGTTTCTCCACTACTAGCTGCACTTTCTACTAATGATAGTTATTTAGGTGGCTGCTAGCATTGCAGGAGGTTAGGAAACGTTACCATTTAACGCATCTTCTGTATACCCACAGGCATCGCAGTCAGGATCATGCCCCCGAGTTCGTAGCGTCACTCACTGGGCTGGATGGCGTTCAGATAGCTTACGTGAAAGCGCGAATTTTCCGCAAAGCGAATTAGAGAGAGACTACGCGGCTTTGTAAACGAAGCGCCATTAATAAAAGTTAGCGTTGTGTAAACAGGCGTGAGTTGAACAAAAATTCACACTCCACTCCTATTTCTACTCATGTGGACTTGTATGCACAAAACGTTTGCTGACAAAATAAAATTGATGGCTTCATCGACCAGCGGGGGTTGTTGCAGCATATTTCATAGTTGATGTTATAAATCCCTGTTCATGTAGAAACATTAAGATTCGCGATGAGGCTCGCGAAACCTACAGCAGTGACGGTGATGAGAGCCCTGAAAGGCAAGGGTACATCTGGAAGAAATGGCACATGGAACAATTTTTCTGGGTGAAAACAATATGGGCTGCGACGAGCAAAACAAAAGCAGGGAGGGGGGGTGTTACTTCGCATACCTCCCATTGGTTGGTGAAATTCAGACGCTCCGCCGACGCCACTGCCGAGGGCCCCTTCAAATATAGCCCTTCGGGACGGGGACATCAAGTTCGCGGCGCTTACGTGGGACTTATTCCACTTACGTCGTCATGGCAACAGTAAAAGGAGCCGCTCGCTCCTTCTCGCCTCTTTGCCCTGAGCAGATCTTTTTTATTTTTCTGCCAGGCGCGTTTTTTTTTTTCTTGCAATGTGTGCGGTGCGCCTCTCTTTGTGTGTACGTGTGTGTGCGCGCGTACTGTGCTTGGCCGCGCATGCTTGCTTTTCGTCTATTCGCTTGTAGAGCGCAATGCGTTTGAATGAACGAAGCCAGAATGTGTCAGAACAAAACAGATTAATTCCACCCACAACACAACACATATTTGGTCTGGTTTTATGCTACGTTTCGAAAAACCCATATTTCTATAAAATGGGGCATGATACACGTTCATGAATTGAACAGAAAGGAAGGATGCACAGCGTGTTTATGACTAAACAACACAAAAGTTCACTGTAACTTCTACAAATTAACGAGCAGTGAAATAAAGAAAATCAAATACAATGAAATGCATGGGCTGTTTTGCGTATAAAAGATATACGGAACACGAGATATTTATTTAGTGCAATACAGACCATTGTGCCGAGGAGCTTTTGATGTGACAGAGTTATAACAATTAAGGAAGTTCAGGCGAAATGTTAGCGCATGGCTAAACCACTAAAGGCGCTCAGAATACCTAAAATGGAATAATAATGCGAAGATGGGCGTATTAATTACTGTACTAATACGCAACCGAAAACAATTAGTTGTATATTTGATCAGATGTTCCACAAATATCTATGAAATTCTACACACGTTCACTATTGCTAAACGAAATCAAGAAGCAGATTTAGCGGAGTAAAGTAGTTCATTGCACTAAAAACAAGTACACATTATTTGGTACTTGACCAGTAGTTCAGACTTAGCTGGTGGCATCGGAATGCAGGCTATAGTCAGTTTATGCTGCAGCACGTAACATTCCAAAAAAAGCGCGTTGCTCAGCGGCCACGTGAAATCAGCCAACAACACCACTTTTCCTTCACCGCCAATACAATGCCCAGCTGTAAGATACTGTCACTGATGGGAAGATGGCATAGCGGGTGCACTGAGAACTCTAGTGTGATAACCACAAACAATAAAAATCTGCATGTGAGACTTGCTGTGCTGAAGGCTCACCAGAAAAATCTCTTCTTGCCTCGCATGCCTACAATTCAATTTTCTTTGAGCGATTTTCCCATAGGTAATTACAGAAATAATACAGAAACACGAAAAGTACTTTTTCAGCGGTACTACATAGAATTTTCACACTCTGAAAAAAAAAAGCACAGCGGGCAGAATATAAATATCGTCCACTTGAAGTTGCCGATCGAGACTTCGCAAAGAGAAGATTCTGTAGTTAGCTCCTTCCGGGTGGGCTAATGCGCCAGTTCTTGTCTTCTCGAATACTTCGAAAGCGTTTCCGCCCTGAAGAAAGACAAGGGAAAACTATGAATTCCAACGAGACAAATCACGCAGTGGCTTCTCGCAAAAGTAATTCAGTCGTCTTGACAGAGTGCAAGTGGTGATACATTGAGTCTCAGAAGGCGCATATAAACGATAACAGGTAATAAACAGGCCATAAATGCAATGCACGTTTCCAAGTGCGCTGTCATGTCAGAGACGCTAAACTACAAGTCTCAAGTGCGTTATTTTTAATGCTTCTTGAAACAATTATATTAAATGTAACATCTGGCTCTTCACGATTCATCCATACTTAAAAATAATACCTGTTGCCCAAATGCAATGACACCAAGCGTGGCTGCGCACACTCTAATACGTGCATACTCACCTCTCATCCGTATGCTCGCCTTTCATTTTACAGTGAAAGCTGTTATGAGATCACAACAACGGCCGCTTTTGACGCCGCAGTTGTCCGCCGCCGCCGCCGGTGTCCGTAACCGCTATCGCGCGAAATAAGAAAAATATCTAGGATGGAACGGAGGTTCGAACTTGGGACCTCTGCTTGGAAGCCCAGTATTTGTCCTCAGAGTCAACCCGGTGCTTGAAGCTGCTCTGCAAAAAGACCCTGCAAAAAGGCTTCACGCCGGGAAGGAATCAAATTAACATATCAAATATAGCGTGGTAGAAGAGTGAATTAACAACCAGGCGTCACAGAATGCGAATTGCGCAACGTGCGCGTTGTTGAATGTTTCCAACCCATTACAAGGGCCTCTGCCATAATTCATCTTCATCAGGCACAGCATCAACAAAGTGCACACAATGCCTTACGGATGTTTAGCGGGTATTACGGTTCTCTGCTGAATGACGAAAAATGGAATAGTGGCTGCTTCCATACTTCAGAAAGTTACAATTATTTATAGCGTAGCGGATTCCTCGCAAGTGCAGTTCCATTGCTTGCCAAGGAAGCACATAAGGTCCCCATGATTCATTTCCTTAGGGTCTTAATAACGTTCTTTCCGTCTCTCTTTCTATTTCTCACGTTAGCGTAAGTGATATGCCTGGTGGGAAAGTGAAATAACAGCCGGGCGTCACACAATGCGACTTACGTAACTAGTGAATCGTTTATACCTTCCAACCCTTTACAAACGGCTCAGCCATAATTCTTCATCGTCATCAACCGTCGCATCAGCAAAGTGCACGTAATGCCTTACAGATGTGTAGCTGGTAGCTCGCTTCTCCGCAGAATTAAGAATAATGCCGTAGTGTGTGCCTCCTAACTTCACTAAATTTAATGTTGATGGCGTAGTGGGTACCTTTCCAATGTACTTGTATTAGTGGACCGAAGAGAGTTTATAACGGGCTCTAGAAGTGTACCGCTCTTCCAGCTTTGGCTGTGACTGTGGTGCGCTTTCCGCGCAGGCCTGGCGTCTTTTTTACAGCGAAAGCGGTTATGAGATCACAACAAGGCCCGTTTTTAGCGCCGTAGTTGTCCGCCGCCACTGCCGGTGTCCGTACCCACTATCGCTCGAAATAAGAAAACAAAAACGAAATAAGAAAAAAAGTTCCAGGATGGAACGAGGTTCAAACATGGGCCCTCTGCGTGGGAGCCCAGTGTTCTACCTCAGAGTCATGCCGGGGCTTGAAACTGCGTTGCAAAAAGACCCTATACAGGCTTCATGTCGGGAAAGAACCACATCAACACATGTAATATAGCGTGGTAGAAGAGTAAAATAACAACCAAGTGTCACACAACGCGAATTCTGTAAGCAGGCGTCACACAATAGGAATTGCGAAACGAGTGGGTTGTTGAATGCTTCCAACCCATTACAAAGGGCTCTGCCATAATTCTTCATCGTCATCAGCCACAGCATCAACAAAGTGCACATAATGCTTTTCAGGTGTTTAGCAGGTACCACGGTTCTGGCTGCATACTGGCTGCTTCCCTACTTCACAAAAAATTATGATATTTTATAGCGTAGTAGGTTTCTCGCAAGTGCACTTCTATAGGTGGCCAAGGAAGCCCATAAGGCTCCCATGATCCATTTGCTCAGGGTCTCAATAAGGTTATTCCCTCTCTCTATCTCTTTCTCACGTTAGGGTATGTTATAGAGCGTGGTGGGAGAATTAAATAACGACCTGGCGCCACGCAATGCGAATTACGTAACTAGAGGGTCCTTTAAAGCTTCCAACCCATTACTAAGGGATCAGCCATAATTCGTCATCAACCGTCGCATCAACAAAGTTTGCATAATGCCTTACAGATGGTACCTCGCTTCTCCGCAGAACGACCAATAATGTCGTGGTGACTGCTTCCCAACTTCACAAAAATTATGATTTGTGGCGTAGTGGGTACGTTCCTAGTGTACTTGCATCAGTAGCCACAAGAGAGTTCATAACGGGCTCTAGAAATGCCGCTCTTCGAGCTTTCCCTGTGACTGTGCTGCGCTTTCCGCGCAGGCCTGGCGTTTTTTAGAACACGGAGGAATCTTGGAGAACTCGATCTTGAAATATCCGTGCACCATCGTGCATATGATGCACGATTTGCTCGTGCCGTTGAACATCGCGGCGGCGGCAAGGGCGCACAACAAGCAACGCTCATCCTGTTGCGTGTGTTTCCTTCTTCGATGTAGCCTCTTTTCTTCATACTCAAACTGAGCTGCGCTATACCAATAAGATATCATAACGCACCAACTTGCCCATTCTGCAGTACTAGCCGATATGGCGGCCGGAGCACAGCTGCCAGAGCGTGAAAGGTGAGGGGCGGGGGGCCGTGGTGCTTCGCACGGCTGCATTGAATGCTGTCCATGACTGACTCCCATAGAGCAAGGGAGCCATCTATTTCATGCAGGAGCGCCGACCAGAGTATTGTGATTACCTTTAGGAAAAAAAAGGTGATCATCGGATGCCACAAAGAGAGTCAGGTAGACATGACTCCCTTTATTAAGAGTGTACTCGACCCTTCGTCGTGTTATGCTGACTTAAAATTTCGTTGTTGCAAACCCGCTTTTATCTTTTCGCAGTTGGCTGAAGCATATCAGCATGCGACGGCAAAAGAGCTCGTGATCAGCAGCAACCTGTAACGTGCTAGTGAAACTGATTTAAACTGATCTATCAGGAGACTTTCGGGGAAATTATTTCAAACCTCTTCGCTAATTTCCGAGCACAATAAGACCTCTGATTTCCATCACACGGGTGAATTCGCGGACATTCGCACTCATACTGCTATTAAATGTCATACTTACTGTAACCTTAAATTTCATTGTGTTTCTTACTGCAACGTTTTGTTTCGCTTTTACTCTCACAGGGTTGTGCCAGCTCGGACCAGGGAATGTAATAGGAATTGCTGGCGTCGCAGCGCACGCAAGAGAGTAAAAAACATGGCTGATCCATTTGTTATAGGAATCGGTATAACACGAAAGTAAAATGTGCCTTCATAGACGTTGTTGAGCGTTTGTTGTGCATTGTTTCGCCGCGAGGGCGAAGGAATGAATGCTATAGCAACAACTTGTAATGTCACACGCAGAACGGCAAGCAGCTCGAAACTTGCAACGCGCTGCTCAAGCAGAAAAGACGCGCGAAACGAACATACACAGGATGAGCGCGAACTGTCACAGTTTATTTATTTATTTATTTATTTTGTTACCCTCAATCGCCGAAGCTTTACAGAGGGGAGTGGGTTACAACATGAAAAATACAAAACGAGAAAAAAAACGTGCTATTTTATACATGAACAAGACTAAAGCAAAAAACATCTCTACTCAATGAAACGCAACAAAAGTGAAACGTAAAAATAAGCAAATCACAAGAAGCAAATAACTAGTGAATGTGGTAAAATTATACAGTACTAGCAAGAAAGTGTAAAAGTAAGAGAAATAACACACACACAGAAAAAATCAAGAATCCACTGGAAAACGCTGGCATCTTGACACGTGGAGACAAATTCGTAGGGAGGGGGAATAGATCGGATGACTAGGGAGAGCTATCACGAAATAGGTGAACTGATAAAGAATGACGAAAGAGGGAGTGATCAGAGATGGAAACGATGTCACCTGGTAGCTGATTCCAATCGTTTGATGTGGCCGGTATGAAGGAGCAAGAAAATGTGTTTGTGTAGCAGAAAGTACCTTTAACCTTGTGTTCGTGGTCGATCCGAGAGGAGTGATATGTGGGAGGCGTAATGAGCTCGTTACGCAGTGATGGATGATGGTAGGTCTTATGGAAAAGGCAAAGGCGGAAGTACTTGCGACGCAGTGATAGAGGTGGCAGTGACAAATGGTGCTTCATTGCTGTTACGCTTGATGTACGGTGATAATCCGATAGAATAAAACGTGCAGCGTTATTTTGAATTAGCTCAAGGTGCCTAATCAAGTTTTCGTGGTGAGGGTTCCAGATTGCGGCAGCGTACTCCAATTTCGAGCGCACGAGGGTTTTATAAAGAAGCATCTTCAAGGAAAGTGGGGCGTTGCTAAAATTTCGACGTATGTATCCCAATGTACGGTTAGCACTGTTCGTGATGACGTTAATATGGGCATTCCATGTTAGATTGAAAGAAATGGTAACGCCTAAGTACCGGTATGATGACACGTGGTCAAGATAAACATCACCAAGTTTGTATGTTGAGGAGTTATTAAACTGGCGGGAGACGGTCATTAGCTTGCATTTTTGGGGATTTAATTTCATAAGCCATTTATCGCACCAATTCCTAATGTTATTTAAGTCTGTCTGCAAGATGTTCCTATCATCATCGGTACGTATTTCTCTGTAAAGCACACAGTCGTCGGCATATAAATGAACGGATGAAGAAACGCAGTCAGGGAGGTCATTAATATATATTAAAAACAGCAGAGGTCCCAGAACTGAGCCCTGCGGTACACCCGATGTTACACTTATTTCCGGCGAGTCATGACCGTTAACAGTGACGTACTGAAGACGGTTTGTTAGAAAGTAGTCGAGCCATGCCAGTACATTCGAGTCAAGGTTGAGAGAGGAGAGCTTATGCATTAGTAAAGCGTGATTGACTTTTTCAAATGCTTTTGCAAAATCCAGGAAAATGCAGTCAATTAGAGATTGTTTATCAAGAATGGTATGCAGGTGATGAGTGAAAACAAGCAACTGGGTTTCACAGGAAAACGTACGCCTAAAACCGTGTTGGGCCGATGTAAAAAATGAATTCGATTCTAAAAATTTCGCAATATGCGAGTGCAGTACATGTTCCATTAGTTTACACGGAATGCTCGTTAGTGAAATGGGCCGATAGTTAAGAGCGGAGTGTTTATTACCAGACTTGTGTATCGGCACAACCTTACCGACCTTCCAGTCCAGCGGCAAGGTTGCTTGGTCAAGTGACTGCTGGAAAATCTTACACAAGAAGAGAGACGAATATGCGCTTGTTTGTTTGAGAAACTTTGAGTTGATACCGTCAGTCCCACATGATGAGGATGTTTTTAAGGTGTCAATTAACTTCGAAATTCCTGCAGAATCAAAAGTGATAGGAAACATTGAGCGGTAGTCACGGCACACAACTGCGTCAACAGGTGCAGCAGTGTTTCCCGAGAAATTGGCTGAAAAAATATTGTTAAATAACGCGGCACATTCAGATGCTGGTAGCGGCTCACCAGAGTCATCGTTGATTGATAAATCCGCATTTTGGTTAGAATTGATAACGTTCCAAAATTGCCGGGGGTTCCTTGATAACAATTCAGGCAACGTATGCGTTTGGAAACGATTCTTAGCAGCACGCACAGCTTCCACGTATTCTGCCTCAGCATTTTGATACGCTACCCAGCAATCTCTAGTATTTTGCAACTTGGCTTTGCGGAAAAGGCGCTTTTTTCTATTAGACAAACGTTTGAGATGCGTGTTATACCACGGTCTTTTTGTGTTGTTCCGTATGCGTCGAAGGGGAATGTGCGCATTGGTGAGATTAGTAACTAAGTTTTTGAAAAGATCCCAGTTCTCTTGTACACTTCTCTCTTCAAAATTGCAACAAAATGTGTCTAAGTACGCGCACATATCTTGGTTAATGGCGTCAAAATCTGCATTGCGGTAGTCCCGGATGTACTTGTCTTCTTCAGTTCCACGTGAAAAAGACATGGTGATGTCGAAATGCAACACCAAATGGTCGCTCAGACCAGGAAGATAGATAATTGGGGATATGAAGTCTGGATGTGTTGACAAAACTAGGTCTAATGTATTAGACGATTCATTAGTTACCCTTGTTGGTTTCGTTACAACCTGGGTGAAGTTAAAACAATTACAAAAATCTAGGAACTGTTGGGATTGTGTTGAAAAGGGGTCGAGCAGAGGAACACCAGTGTGCCAGGTGATGTTAGGAAAATTCATGTCACCAAAAAGAAAAATTGGTGACGAAGGATACCGAGTGACGACATAGCCGAGAACGTCATGCAATTCATCGACGAATGACGATGTATAGTTTGGAGGACGATAGCATACGCCTAATATAATCTTTGTGTGCTTACTTGAAATACCAACCCAGACTGTTTCCAGAGAGGACACAACTTCTACTTGAAAAGAGGAAATTGTTTGCGATACGGCTATCAATACACCACCACCCTGTCTATCCTCTCTATCGCACCGATACACGTCATATGTGACGTCAGTCTGGAAAATTTCTGTATTTTCCACCGCTGAGTTGAGCCATGTCTCGGTTAATATTACTAATTTTGCCTCCACTGAGGAAATAATAGAATTAAGCTGTATCCTGTGTTTCATAATGCTCCTTATGTTGGAAAAAAGAACAGGTACTTTGAAAAGAGCAGTCACGTCATCATTCCTACCTCCGGCTAATTGTTACTTGTGAGAACGACTGGAATGAGTAGAATTCGCATTAATTTTGCGGTTACGAGTACTAAAGGCAGGTCCATTGCGACTACCCGATGGCTTATCTTGGGTGACACTGTCGTTTGGAACGGGAGTTGTAGTCTTACGAGTTTCCTTCTCTAGTATACCATCAGTTGCACGGTCATAAATGTAGCAGGTGTTACCTACATACAACTTATCATGCCGAACTGAGAAGGCTGGTGACTGTGGTAATGAATTTGCAAACTCAAATAGTTTTTTCCGTGCAACTCGTGTGGCTATTGAAAGGTCTTCTGTGACGGAAACATTAATACCTTTAAACTTTGCTCGCTTAAAAAGAACTTGCTGCCGAAGCTTAAAACGACTAAACTTGACAATGACAGGTCTACACCTGTTTTCTTGGTAGCTGCCACCTAACCTATGCGCACGCTCAATTACATCATCAGTTATGTTCGGGTCGACATGTTGCGTCAGAAGGCTTACAATTTTTTCCTCGGTTTGTATCCACGATTCCTTAGCGTCCGGGATACCATGAAAGATTAGGTTATCACGACGCGCCCTGTCTTCAATGTCGTCAAGGCGTGAACTCATGACAGTGCTTGTTTGTTCGAAGGTTTTCACGGCCTCTTCTGCTAGATTGAGCCGCTCTTTTACGTCATCGATTTTGTCACATTGGGCCTCGATTTTCAATATTCGCGTATTCATTGCGACAAACTTTTCTTCGAAAGACTTCTGCGCCGTTGCGACATTAGCCGAGATATCCACTTGGCCCTGGGCTAGCCTACCCGTCTCAGCTTTTAGTTCTCTTAACATCGTTAGCACTTCTTTTTGCCATTCATCGGGACCGGGGTTGCTTTCAATATCTCCGCAACACAACAGCTTAGAAAGTACATGAACATATTCATCATATGCGGTACACAGTGCGTGGGGGCACGGGAAAAGCAAAGTACATCTGTTGCTAGTGCGCTTAGCGAACAGGGAACACTTGTTACTAACCTGCACGAAGTAAAAAAGTCGCACGAAGCGGAATTGAGCCATGGTGTCGCAGGTGACTTTCCCGTGCCCACTGAAGCGATGCGAAGCTCCGAGCCTAGTTATAACTTGCGCTGAAACTGGTTGCTTTGTCGATGCGGCTGTCCGGGTCAAGCGGAGCGATGCGTCTTGCGGATAATCGTTGAAAGTCATCAGATGGTACGGCGTTTCACCGCTGTCGCTGTGCACCGGCTGATTTGACTGTTGATCCGTAGGCATCAGATAGACGGTGCGTGACACGTCGCAGCTCGGATAAGTGGCGAAACGGACCAGAGCCTGCACGAAGTAAAAAAGTCGCACGAAGCGGAATTGAGCCATGGTGTCGCAGGTGACTTTCCCGTGCCCACTGAAGCGATGCGAAGCTCCGAGCCTGGTTATAACTTGCGCTGAAACTGGTTGCTTTGTCGATGCGGCTGTCCGGGTCAAGCGGAGCGATGCGTCTTGCGGATAATCGTTGAAAGTCATCAGATGGTACGGCGTTTCACCGCTGTCGCTGTGCACCGGCTGATTTGACTGTTGATCCGTAGGCATCAGATAGACGGTGCGTGACACGTCGCAGCTCGGATAAGTGGCGAAACGGACCAGAGCCTGCACGAAGTAAAAAAGTCGCACGAAGCGGAATTGAGCCATGGTGTCGCAGGTGACTTTCCCGTGCCCACTCACAAACAGGTAAGTTGTAACTTACCTGTTTGTGAGCAACACGCTCCTTTCGCAAAAGCGGCCGCTGCGCGAGCGAAGTGACCTTCGTGCTCTCTGTAACTTCAACGAAACCTTGCGGGGAGAGCGCAAGACGTACAACATAAGCGCGCGCGCACGAGCGACCACGCCCTGTACAGGCACGCGCTCATCTCCACGCGTGGGGCGACGACCGTGAAAGCACGCCTTTCGAGCACTTCGCGCCATCTCGCTAGTGTTAGCGGAAACACGCTTATGTACCACGATCTCTGAGTACCGCCACCGGCAAATGGTGTATACAAATAGCTTACCATTAGTATGACGAAGAACCTGCCGTCTCTGGCGGAGTCGTTTTGCGCTGCACGCTGGGGATTGAGGGGTCGCAAGTTCGACACCCAGTAACGGAACTTTTTCTTCTAGTTTTTTCTTTGCCATATGTAAGTCTTCATATTTTACAACGTCATATCCGTGACGAAAATGCGTCAGTGGAGCTGTGGTGGACCCCGGCATAAAACACTTTCGTGTTAAAAGAGAGAGCGAGGAGAGCGCCAGTGGCGCAAAGCGGCGCCCACCGGGAGTGCTTGCGCGCTATTAGTTCTTCTTTTGACGTCACGGGACTGGGCATGCGCGCGCGTTTTCGAATGCATGCTCGCCCCGCGCCACGCCGAGGGCGAGCGCGAGTGGGTTTCGATAAGGTGATAGTTGCGATGAGCAATGTGGTTCCGACTGTCAACGTGAAGTGCCTCCGCGTCCACCTGTGCACTGACGGCGACGCGCACGAGTGGATCGCCAGCAACATGTGATACAATTATTACGGCATGGATCGCCGACAGGGAAACCCGAAATCCAAACGCGCGTCCAAATTCTTTGCCATGTTAGCTCGATGATTAGTGGAATCACGTAGATTTGGGCATGTTGGTGTTCCATTGCTGTTTCTAGCACACACACGAGACAAAAACGACTAACACCGACGAATACAGGCGCTAACTTCCAACATATTTATTTTCAAAGCGTCGCACTCATATAGAGGGCGTCCCTATCTTTAGCCAAGGGTTAAAAAATACGATATTAGAAGCAGGCGAGTGAAATCAGTTACAAATCGCTGACAGCCACATTGTACGCTGCAGATAATGCAGACAATGTTTTGTTTTGTAATTATCTAATTTGGTAATTGATATTATCCAACTAAATTTCTAAATATTGACTTTAGGCAAGAAATGCGGCTTGCAAAGCCCGAGAGCGTCTTCAGACATCCCAATGACAACCCCAAATACCGCGAGATACAATAAGAACCACGTGACTAGCGCATTCACGCGCAGCGAAAATGCTGCCCTTAGCCGTGCTTTGAGCGAACGAAATCAGCTGCGGCCGCGACTCGCCGTCTGCATTGCAACGGTAGGCCGATAGGTTAACGGTGGTTTCTTGGCCCGCGCTCCCTACAACTTGTACCGTCACGCGCGCCAACTGGCTGACGCGGGCCAAGAAAACTCCGCCCAATTATCGGCCTACTGCTGCAACGAAGCTGGTGAGTCCCAGCCGAAGCTGATTTCGTTCGCTCAAACAACGGCTCAGGCAGCATTTTCGCTGCGCACGAATGCGCTAGTCACGTGGTTCTTTTTCTATTCCGCGGGCTTTCTTTGCAGCTTGGAAAAAATGGTTTACGTCAGACTTTCTTTATCGCAAATAATGCAATTGTGGTTTCTCAAGAGGCTCTCGAACTTTGCAAGTCGCATTTGTTGCCTAAAGTCAATATTTAGCAATTTAGTTAAATAACCCTAATTGACAAATTAGTCAATTACCAAAACAACATTTGTCTGTAGTGCGGAAGGTGACTGTCAGTAAGTTGCAACTGATTTCACTCGCCTGCATCCAGTATTGTATTTTTTACGCCCTTGGCAAAAGATAGCTGGGACACCCGGTATATGGGACTGGTGAAAAGCCTGCGCAACCGCAGTTGTCACATTTCACGCCGGAAACGATGAACCCTGCAAAGTGAAAGCCGGCAAAAACGAAAAGATTAAGACGAGGTATTTACTGCCCTTTCCGACATGTCGTTCATGGATTGTGATTTAGATAATTGATTTCTTTTTTTGTTAGACCAACTGATGTTGGACTTACGCACGTGTCTCCCATTTAGCGATATTAACATCTTGTATTACCTCACGTGTCATTTGCTTGGCGCTCCTTGCCACGACGTAGCATTGGCAATACTAGGACATTGCACCCACCGTTTTTGCAGTGGAGTCTAAGATGGCCCGCATCGCGCCATTGCGCGCATTGTTGGCGTGCTCCCGCAAGCTGTAGTTCATACATTGACCTGTATGGCCCGTGTTTACTTCCTACCGCACGTAAGCGGTAGCGCATATTAATAATAATGTCCGGGGTTTAACGTCCCATGTGTGCTTTTAAGTGTAGAAATGTCAATGTATACGATGGTCTATGCACGATGTACACTGATTTTTCGAAAAACTTTTTATTACACATTTATAATATATATCTGAAAATAATCTGCTGCAAAATCATTTTTGAATTGGTATGTATGGTTCATGTTTTATATTGTACTTGAATGTTCTGTAGCTCTAATCATTTCCGCAATACAGCCATGTGTATGTACAGGTCACCAGGGCCTTTGTCAAGCCGTTCTCACGGCTTTTAGCCTTGGTGACCTTTCAGATTTGTCTGGTAAATAAATTTCAATTAAATTGAATTGAAAACCACGATATGATTGAGAGACGGCGTAGTGGGGGGCTCCGGAAATTTGGACCACGTGGGGTTCTTTAACGTGCACCTAATCTAAGTACACGGGCCCTAAACATTTTCGCCTCCATCGAAAATGCAGCCGCCGCTGCCGGGAGTCGATCCCGCGACCTTCGGCTCAGCAGCCGAGCGCCATAACCACTAGACTACCGTGGCGGTGCTAACGGTAGCGGATGCACCACATGGGTGGCGCACTCAACAAAGCTACGTATGTTCTTTGCCGTATACGCAGCTTCCTTGGCTTTCCGGTAGTTGGCTTTCGACAAACTGAATAGTCTGTCTGGCGCTGTGATTACGACCTTGACGTTAGGGGTGCCTGCAATCTTCTAAGTCGGTGTGATACACCGTGTACATATTATACCACAGCGTACTAATGCGAATTCCTTGTTTTTGAAGAAAAATATTTCCGTGACATACAGAAAATATGGCGCGCAAATAGAAAGAAAGAAACACAAGAAACGCTTGCAACGATACGCAGGTGGTATTTATCAATTTCAATTTATCATAAGCCTCCATGCATTCTTGAACGAACGAAAGCAGCTCATTAAGGGGTAAGGAATAATACAAAGGGTAAGGAATAACATAAGGAATAGAGAAAGCATGCAAGTTATTGCAAGACTCAGTCTGGAGATAACTGATCACTTGCTAAGAATTCTTCGTCAAAAACAGATCATCTATGCCCAGTAACTTCAACTTGTCTCGAATGTAAAGGCCGACAGACTTTTGACATGTACCTGATTTCGCTCTTTATTTTTTTCAGTCAAATATCATTTTCACTTAAGAATGCACATCCAAAAGCTGCATTGGCAACCCCAGGTGGCCGAAATTTCCGGAGCCCTCTATTACGGCATCTCTCATAATCATATCGTGGTTTTGGGACGTTAAACAGCAGATATTATTATTATAACAGTTTCTTGTGAAACTAAAACTCTGGTCATGCTGTAATAATTTAAACATAAACACAAGTAAAACAAAGGCGATACTATTGCGACTAAAAAATAAGCCTGTCAACTAACGAAAGCCTCCATCGTGGGTATGGCGATGCTCATCTTGAGCTAATAAACCGTGTAAAATTTCTTGGAGTTACATTTTCTAGCAGTATGCCTTGGAACAAACATATTGACAATGTGCTGGGTCAGTTATCGCGCGTGGTGTGTATGGTGTACAGTGGCGAAACTGTGCTACCCTACAGAGTAAATCTCTTTATAAATCACTTTTCTATTCGCATCTTACCCATTGTGTTTTTCTATGGGGGACTACAACTAACACGAACTTGCAAAAACTGTACCTGATGCAAAAGACATATATTAGAATCATTTTCAACTTACCGTATGATGCTCACACTAGCGAATTGTTTCGACAGGCTGGGATACTACCCGTCCATCACCTCTACGATTTTAAGTTAGCATTGGCGATCAGGCGTGAAGCGAAAGAAAGTCGACATTTTTTGCATGACCTCTCAAATCTACAGCCAAACGCTACATTGTTCGATACACGAAATAAAGAAACATGGAAAATAAAAACTTCGGAAACAAACTACTCCAAAGATAAGTTATCCTACATAGTTCCTACGTTACTTCACAAATATTTGAAAGCTGGCACAGATTTCCTCACTGTACGCAGACTAAATTGCGCGAAATACACATATTCAGTTTTTTGATCATTCTCTGCAGTTGCTATATTGTTATTAGTGTTGTTATCTTTCTTTTTTGGAATTTGGACTTTGTTTGTTTATTGCATGTTATGTGAGATTGTACTGCTGACTGATGCCACTGCTGTCGAGTTCAAAGGTGGCTGTGGGCCCTTGTCAAGCTGCCTCTTTTGGAGAGCAGTTTTTGCCTGCAGCTCTCCTTCATAAAATTTATTGATGGGAAATAAACATTATTTTTAATATTATTATTATTATTATTATTATTATTATTATTATTATTATTATTATTATTATTATTATTATTATTATTATTATTATTATTATTAGCTCCATTGGCCTTCACATATAAATTCTCATGCGGAAGAACCACAAACCCGCCCTCATTGTCTGCAGGAAAGATTGCTTGGCTTATTATGCCGAAGAAAATTTTTACTTGGGGAGCTTTGCCCGCGATACCGCATCAACACCTGCCGAAAAGACCTTTAAACATAACAGCCTTCAGCACACATTGAAACATATCTGACTAATATTAACAATTCTGGAGCAGAAAATGTTCGTTCTGTTGCAAGTTTGGGCCCTTTCTGCAGGGTGTTGCTCGGGCCTTTCTCCAATCCCACATATATGAGTGTGACGCTTTGAAAATAAATCTGTTGGAAGTTAGCGCCTGTATTCGTCGGTGTTGTTTTTGTCTCGTGTATGCGCTAGAAACAGCAATGGAACAGCAACATGCCTAAACCTACGTGATTCCACTAATCATCGAGCAAACATGGCAAAGTGTTTGGACGCGTTTTTGCGTTTTGGGTTTCCCTGTCGGCGATCCATGCCGTATTAATTGTCTCACGTGTTACTCGTGCGCGTGGCCGTCCGTGCACAGGTGGACGCGGAGGCACTTGACGTTGACAGTCGGAACCACATTGCTGAACAAAACTATGACTCTATTGAAACCCACTCACACGCGCCCACGGCGCCCGGATCTGCGCCGTGGCGGGGGGCGAGAAGAAACAATAGAGAGTTTGATAATTGGGGATCCAAGACGCTGGGCCCCCAAGCTGCGTTGGGCAGCCTGCTCTTGCGTTCAGATGATCAGCAGAGTTCGAGAATTGGGCCGAACGCAGGCTGCGTTGGGTCAAGCGCACGGAGCGCCACACGTGGCGAAATTGAAATCATGCGAGACGCGGTTCATACTGCACCATGGCGCGCGCTGCGTCTCTGTCGTCTCGCTAGTGATGCAAGGCGCCTTGGGAACCCACGCTAGTTTTCGATTTTTGTGCCTAGGGTCAACGCGAGCGCAAGAGCCCAAGAGTGGCTTGGTTTCTGCGCATGCGCCCTGCCGGCTCGCAAGCTTTTTGGGTCCCCAAGCTCCTTGTGGCCCCAATTCTCAAACTCTCTAATAGTGAGCAAGAGCTCCGGGCGGAAAGAAGAACCAAAAGAGCGAAATGAAGAAGCAATAGCGAGCAAGAGCTCCCGGCGGCCTCCATTGGCTCTCTTCTCACTCTCTCTTTTTTCTCTCTCGCGTGCGCTGCGGCGCCAGCAATTCATAATACGCGACCCAGGAGTGGAGCTCGCGCTCTTGGATCAAGTCCTGCAGGCGGTCAAGGCCAGTGGAAGCCTGAACGTAGGATCCCAGGCATATAGGACCTAAGATCCCCCTTTGCTTTGAATAAAGTTCCACTCGCTCTCTCTCTCTCACTATCACACGGTCTCTGTTGGAGCTTGCGTCTGATATCCCGCACCGTCTGACACGAAAAACGTTCATCATTAGCAAGTCTTCTGTCTTATTTGTAAGACAGTTGTTAACCTTTTAGGCGTCGTGATTAGGCTAAAGAGAGACTTTAAAATTTAATATTCTAATTCCTATTTTATAGTTCGGTGCTTCTTTCACTGATGTCTTCTCTTGACTTACGAAAATGGTGTTGGTGTGAACTTTAGCCTCCTCCTAGTTTACAAATAAACGATGTTCAAACTTGTGCCACTCTTGTGAGTAAAACAAACGACCCTGCTTGAGAACCGCCGTAGAGTTGGCTCCATTGGCAGTGCGAGGGTCGCGACCTTGTTCAGTGGCCGCAAGTTGGAAGGCCGCTTCGCAATTCAATGACAGCTTAACACTCTAATGGCTCATTCGCACTGGGGAATCCGCCAGCCACAGCGACCGGAATTTGCGCGCCGCCGAAATTCAACATCGTTCACACCGCTTAGCAATCGCACCGCCGAAACTAGGGCGCCTAGTTGTCATCGTCCCTTCGCGCGAAGGAACGCTGACATCGAAGCGCTCTGCGTTGTGCACGCGTTTCGTTATGGCGAAGCGCATAAACAGGAGCCGGGCCGTCGAACTGCTGCACCTGCTGGAAAGCCACTTTCTGGCGATGTCTGAACTCTGAAGAGGAGAAATATGCGTTCGCCGAACAAGAAACGACGCAAGCAGTTGTGGTTGGTTCGTCCTGATTTGCAAGACGCGAGAAGCTTGGTCGAGCCGAGATAATGCTAGCCGTTTTGCGAGATCGCGATGGTGTATTGCAAAGATGCTAATCGCGACAACACTTGGCAGTTGTCGAGAGCTACAGGATGATTACGAAAGAATTCGCTGTTGCTGCGGGCTTCGACGACTGCAATATCACAAGCACGCCGCCATTTTTTTATGTTCTACTCGCGTTCCGATTGGTTCGCGGTGAGGGAATCCGGCGGCAGTTGCCGCAATAATCGGTCCAGGACCGATCGGCGCGGAAAGGAATTTTCCGGCGGATCTCGCTGCCGCCGAAGCCGATTCCGCGCACTCTCGCCGCCGAATGTCTCAGTGTGAACGCGCCCTAACGTTGTGGAGCTCATAATACTTTGAATAGTTTTCCTTATTTGCGGTCACGGCGGCCGCACATCGGATGCGGCGAACTGGAACGAACACATGTGTGTTTAGATTTTGTATGCACGTTACAGAAGCCTACTTGGTCGAATCTAATCGGGAGTCTACTACGATGACATAATGATGCCCTGGTTTCGATTCCTCTTGAAGCCCAAGCAACTGTTATTAGTGAACCGCTGACCTTTCCCGCGAAGCACAACCCGTAACGATTGCAATTAAAGACTCAAGCGTTTGGATGGTTTGCGCTCTCCCCTAGTAAAGCGCATCGTAGGCTGAATTGTCAACCATTTTAGGAGCGAAGCACCTTAAGGTCTTGGCTTGTAGGTGCCTCATGTCGCTGACACGATAAATCAAGTAGTCAGACTATGATCAAACACAAGTTGAAAATTAGTCAAAACCGGTTCAGAATACACTAACACGATTTAAATGAATTTAAAATAGCGGCATATTTAAGATCTAATGGCATTTATTTTGGCCAAAATTTGTTGAATTCTTTCTCAAAATTGGTTTTAAATGGCAAGTGTGCTGGTGTAAAGTACGCTTTGTGGCATATTGCGGTGTCTAACACGAAGACAACTTACGGCAAGTCTGCCTCTCATTTGAATTATTAAAGCCGGCTTAACGCAAGAGATGGCGCCACCGCCTCAGCAAGGGCGCGATTTCTTCTCCCACCGGCACTTGAACGGCGCCACTTCAGCATGCACCAAGTGGCGCGAGAGAACGAAAGGCGCGCGTTGGCTCCGGAAACGCTCTTTCCGCGATGGACTGGGAACTGTAAGCTCGGAAGGAGCGAGAACGCGCGCTCTCCCGACGCAGGGCCGATGAAGCTGAAACACCAGCGCACACTGCATGCCTCGCCCGTCCCCAGGATTCACGTTCGTGGAGCTGAAACATGCCAAGCTTCATCGCTCCAAAGTTTTCTTAAACTCGTACCGCCGTATTCAAGAACTAACCTGTGCTTCATTGAATAACCTAATTTATCATTTGGTTTTTTTTGCTTCTATCGGCTATTCCTTTGTTGGATCGCTAGTTCCAAGTGTGTTTTCGTCCATATTTAGCTTTGCAATTGCCTGTGCTTCCCATGCCACCAATGCCACCTTTTGCTTGAATGCGTGGGTGGTTTTCTGTCTGCTGTAATGACTTTGCAGTCAAAGGAATCGGGGGATATGAGTGGTGTAGAGCGTCGTTGTAAATCTGCAACATTCTCTTCGCTCAATCTAAATCCGGCGATGTTTATGTAGTCGCAGTGTAGATGCCACGTGCTCCTGAACACCATTACTTCACGTGTGTTGCACCATCATTCATGTCATTAGGTTTCTCCAGATGTTCGAAGTTTTAGCGTAAACAATTAGATAGGCATACTTTTCCGTAATTTCGTAAACTTCGTCTTACAAACAAAGCGTTCGACGGGCTTCTCGAGTATTGTCAACGACATCTGCACGACATGCCATCTCGCATCATCGCGCCATTTGGTATTGGCCCCTTTCGCGAACATTCACTTTATTCAACAAAACGCTAATGGCACGGCGTCATCAATGCTTTCCTTTATAAATTCAACTAAACATTTTTTTTCTAGCAAAGTTGTCGAATCGTGCAGTAAAGCCAACCTAAGAATCAAGGCACAGTAAACGTTTTTGAGGTCGACTCATTCGCATTGCAAGACCACAAGGCACTGCAGTACACCTCGCATTCGGATTTTTTTTTTACTAGAGACGCATGCCTCCTCCCTTTTGTGAATGTTTACTGCAGTGTGTTTCTATCTGCGTTCATTCAGCTGTGGCTTCAAATTGTAAAGCAGTGCTCTTTCTGATATCACACCCTATATTCCTTACGATTTCTGTTTTGCTCTCTTTCGTAAATATTCACAGCCATCTCTGTTTTCACTTTTCATATGTGATTCACCCTCTCTGGTTTTGTAGCGTTAGCTACACTGGCCTAGCCCAGCCAGTTTCGCGTGGCTCCTGAAGAGCCGTGCTGCGCATGCGCGGGGATCAGTGATGCCACACAGCTGGCGCATCGTAGCCGGCACGTCCCGCGCACTCCGCCGCTGTCGCGCGCGACTCGCTGCCCCCGGTGTGCGCTTTCCAGAGGAGTGACGTCGCAAACGAGGTAGACGTACTGGCGCCAGCGCGCGCGCAGCTATTCGCCTTCGCTGTGCAGTCGCCGTCTGACACTGCGCTGGAGCCGCTTGATAGCGCCTCTGACTGGCGTTTGCCAGTGTGGTTTAGCCATGGATAAGGAGAGCGCAATTGTTTCTCAACGGCGCAGAAGAGCGGAGAAGCTTAACTCATCGGATCCCGAAGTAGTTGCCTGGCAAAATAGGTATACATTTGCCACATAATATGTATACCATGTGTGTGTCATTGGAGCAGCAGTAAGCATGATAATCAAGCTACTCCTAGACAATCAGGAAAGCTAAGAACAATCAGCTGAACCTTTGCTAACGCTACGTTATCCTGGCGTAGCCGAGCTGAGCCCCTGCAACAATTTTTTAATTTATATTTTATGAAAACTGCTCCAAACTTTCAATGACGCAGTACTTGATCGTGAATTTCCTTCGTATTTCTCTCCATTCAGCAGCTATGCTTTTTAAAATATAGATATTTGTAGCCACCTATTTATTTTCAACCACATTGTTAATATCATTCCTTCCAGCCCGCGATTGCAGAACAAAATAGATTACCCGAATGCATAACTAGTAGTAACTAGTTCAATAAATTTTCAACTTTATGACAACATGTCTACCAGCCAGGTAAAGCTGGCGTATTCCTCGTATGTCCTGATGAATAATTGTGTATACTAACAAAATGTGGCAATTGTATGATGTATGTATGTGTTGCCAACACTTAACATTGGCACATTTCTTATGCATCAGTATCATTCTTGTGTATGCTGCTGCGTTAGGTACCGTATATTTGTGGCTAATATTTCCGTCATAGGACTTATTCTCCATACAACTCCAACACATATCATGTACGACCTAACTGACGTAGTGACAATTTGTTTTGTGCATATAAATAAACAAATTAGAATAAAAGAAAAAAGAACAACATTCGAGGAAAAGCCGCAAACACTCCAACTGTGGGAAGCACAACCCTGCGAGAACAAAGAGCGTGCTATTGGGCTGTGCTTCGTTTCGTACTTATTAACTAGCGTGCTGCTCTTGCGACAGCGCTTTTGCGTTTCCAGATATTTCATTCGATTGTGTCTCTTGCAATTATCGCAAAAGACACTCTGGCAATTTTGGAAAACATACGACGACAAAACAGGAAGTGATAGCACCGAACGCTTGTGGAAAATTTAGACGAGTTCCAGTGGAGTTTCTCCGTGGAATTTTTCTGAACCGCCTTGCTCACTACCGACATCGACAAGACCTCTGCTTTCCTGCGCACCACTGTATTCGCAAGCGGTTACGCTCGTATCAATAATAGTTTCCAAATTCGAATTGACCCCTTATTTTTATTGGGACATGAAAGTTCTTTGTGTCTATTACCGCAAAGCTCAGTGTACTTTTATTTTCAATATACCTTGGCGTATATTTGCATTGCCCTCCGCTCTTTCGCACCAAATGTTGCGAAAAACTTGCAGCGTTCCTAATGCATTCGCGTATGACGACTCCAAGGTGTAATGATTATGAAACGGCGCAACAAAAAAAGCAGCATATCCACGGAGTGAATGATGATGAGTGGGCGAAGCTGCGGAGGTTCATCGGTAAACCGTGACTCTTCCGTGAATTCTGCCCAGTACATCATCACCGACGTGAGATCAGTGATGATGTACTGGGCAGGCGATCGTGGGCCAATTTCGTGAACAGTGCAATGCTGGGCGGTTTTAATAATATGATTGATTGATTGATTGATTGCTTGACTGATTGCTTTTTTTCTACATCAACCCTAATTGTAGGATGTAGTTTGTGAAAATGTGTACTCAACTATGGGACTGCCTTTTTTATCACGAAAGTGTTTTACGCCGGGGTCCACCAAATCTTTCACGACGTATTTCGGTCACGGAAGTACGTCAGCAAAATAAACGTCATCAGATGGCACAGAAAAAGTCTATTAGAAAAGTCACAGTTTCGCCGCAACGGCGAAGCAACGAATGAGATAGCAATAAATTGGAATGTAACGCGAAGAACGGAAAGCAGCTCAAAATTGCCAGCGCGTCGCTCGAGCCCAAAGGACGCACGAAAAGAACGCACACAGGACGAGCGCGAACTATCATGCGCCACAGCTCGACACTGGAAGCGCACTGCTCAAACATAAAGCAGGACGCACGAAACTAACAAACAGGTACACACAGGACGAGCGCGAACTAACTGTCCCAGTGGTTACTTATTTCTGTTTGAACAGCGCGCCCCTTTCGCAAACGCGGCCGCTACAGCGTCGAGGCGACCTTCGGACGCTACTTCAGCGCAGACATCGCGGGGAAAGCACAAGACATACACCTCCTCCCCCCGCGAGCCGCCCCCTTCTTTCCTCGAGATAAGCGCACGAAGGCGACCACGCCCTGTAGGCGAAGAGCAACGGCGTTGGCAGGAACGGGGCGACGATCTTTCAAGCGCGCCATGCGTGGACATCGCGCCATCTATGTGGTAACTCAGAAAGCATGCTGATGGAAGTGGTGTATATAAATAGCTCGCCGTTAGCATGCTGAAAGAAGGAGCTGTTCGTGGCCTAACCGTCAACGCCGCGCACTGGAAAGCGGGAAGTCGCCCGTTCGATTCCGTGCGTCGGAAATTTTTTCTGAATTATTTTTCTTTGTGGCTTTGATATATATATATATATATATATATATATATATATACATATACATATACGGTGCATGACGACGGCGACGGCAAAAATCAGCCGAGACTGTCCATATAATTGCTATCGCAATAAAAAAAGATCTGGTGACGGGAATCGAACTTATGACCTCTCGGTCCGCGACGATGGCTGGCGGGCATTTAGCCCACTGAGCTACCGCCAAACAAATTACGGAGACGACATGAACGCGCCTTTCATCTTTCACACTTGCCTCTCACAGCGCTCTTGGATGGATGGATGCTATGAGCGTCGCCTTTATAACGGGGCAGTTACATCTGTACCACTAGGCTAAACAAAAACAAAGAAAAAATGCGCCGTTTCAACGACCGTTCCATTCGGCGCGTTTCCGATACAAGTTTAATTTCGGTAACGCTTTAACACACCGTGAGGTAGCGGCTTTAGCGCAAGCCTCGCTCATAGTATCCGTCCACATCGACAAATAGCTCTCGGACGCTCACCTGGCTGTCGCAGCGCGTTCCCTGCTAGTCCTGTGAGAAGTAACCAAGAAGGAAGTAACGGCCAGGCTAGAGGGAAGACATGACGCGCGTATCGTTCTCTGCGCATTTCACGGCGCTTTGAAGGAGTGCATATCGAGCATTATTGTTTAGTATGTGGTTGTTGATGCTATCATTGCAATGATTTCACCATATGCGGTGTCCACGTATATGTTAACAACTTCAGCTACCGCAAGGCTTAGATCATGATCATGGGCATTTGTCATCGGTACGGAGATGTGCCACTAGGCGTCAACGTGAATGCGTAGCGTGCATATCCAGGGATGCCATATATCTGCCAAACAACAGCAGACATTGTACAAGCTCTCATATACCAATGCACTATAAACAATAAACTACTTCTGTGACGACACGTTTCACTTTCATGTTATACCGATTCCTATGCAGGAGGAATCAGCCATCCTTTTTTTTCGTACGAGTGATTGCGCGCAATTTGTCACCTTTGGTTAGATTGCGTGGTTCTAGGAAAACAGTTAATTACGTTGCGTTCTACCTTACCGTGGAAGAGCTTTATGCGGGTGTCTTTAAAGCTATTACAGTACAATGGAAGCACGCAATTCAATGATTTAGAGCACCCTATCATGTCAGAGGCGTATGCAGCTGTACCTACACACACTTGTCAAGGAGACGCTATCCCTTGAAACCATTTAGATAAGTGTGGGTACTCTGCTATGGTAGACTGCAAATGGTTGACAATGCAACTCATATGAACTCTAATAAAAACAATCATTGCAAGGCTCATAAAGACGCTAGTCTTTCAAACGATTTGGATAAGTACTCTTCTATGCTAGGCAGTAGATGACTGCCGATGTAAATTAATATGCGCTCTACTGCAAGCGCTTCCAGGGGAACAAATATTGCTGCTGGAGCCTAACTATGCATGGCATCTCCTACCTCTCAACAAACGCACCCGCAGTAATCGCTCTAACAAACCTTGCGAGTTTTGCTCAAGTATTTCGTTAACGTTTGACCTACAGAAATGATGGGACAACATTATTACGTCACTATCCGTGAAACAGTTCTCTTTAAACTAATGTTTATTAGGAATGCGTCTTGATAGGGCAACAACGTAATATTGGTGGTCGATTTTTGCTGCAAAGCGCTTTTCAACGTGTTATTTCCGTGCAGATTCCCCACTTATTCAGCATGCTAAGGACACAGGGTATTATAACATTTTTAAGAAATCAAATCGCGGAGGTCATGCCCGAGTACAACCAGCACCATCCGGCTACTGCACCACTGAGTTACGCCGAAGTTGTCGCAAGAACGCCCCCAGCAATCCCTACGGCTGCTGCACACATTTACGCCGAAGCCGCCGCTCGACCTCAGTCCTTCGAAGCGGATGTGCCGGCAACCTACGCCCACGTCAGGCCTAGGCCAGGACTGCAGCCCACCATGCAGTCATCAGTTGCCACCCCGTCAATCTCGTCCTGCACCATGGGCGGGCCATGCGCCAGCGAACCGATGGCGCACACCTGACAACCGCCGCATATGTTCTGCATGCGGTTACGCCCGCCGCGTGGCGCGTTATTGCAATCGCGTGCAGCCAACCTACAGTCGCGTCGCCTGCCACCAGCGAGTCGAACCGCCCTTATTACGACGCACCAACGCCTCTGTCACCGACGCCTTGCCCAGCTCCATTTACGCGCCGTTCACCATCACCACGGCGCCGCTCACTGTCACCTATGTGGCCACGTCCGGTCCCAGGTAACCAAAAAAACTAGTCGTCGCAGTCCACGAGGCAAGGGCTGCGACGCTTTCGAACTACGAAAGCCCTCAGCGAAGCCCATCGGACGTGATAGACGTGTTCGTGGACGGTGTTCGCGCATCTGCCCTTATCGACACTGGAGCCGCCATATCCGTTATGGACGCAAAGCTTAGTCGAATACTGCGAAAAGTGACGGCGCCACTTTCCAGGCTCTCTATCCGTAGAGCCAGCGCCCAAAGTATTCACCCTACATCGGTTTGCACAGCCCACGTCATAATTCAGGTGCTCTGTACGCCGTCGAATTCATCATAATTCCTGCGTGTTCTCACGACCTCATCCTTGGATGGGACTTTCCCGCCACGACGCCGTATTTCATTGCGCAACAGCCGATATAGAGCTCTCACCATTCTCTGATTTGACGCTGACAGACAGTCCATCGGCTGCGGGCAAAGTACCCGTCAAAGACGACACCAAAGTGCTTGCAAACTCGTCTACGGCGGTGTCAGTCTACTGCGCCAGTCTCTCTGACACCGTGGCACTCCTCTTGCCATCTGGCCATGTTTGCATGAGGAAAGGCTTGCTGGTGCCTTACGCAACCGTGCAAGTCACCCACGGCAGCACCTCTATTTTTGTTATCAACCCATTCCCGTACAGTACAACGTTGGGGCGAGGGGAATGTCGCAGCAGCATGGAATCCCTCGAACACGAACAAGTTATGGACAAACACGATGACACGCACTGCCCTAGTTCCAGTACGGTCAGTGCTGTTTCGACGTCTGGTTCATCACCCGCTGATGTATTTGGTTCCTCCATTGCTGACAACCTTACGCCGTCAAGCGTTCCCAGCTTCTGGACCTGTTGGAAGAATTTCGCTCTTCTTTCGATGTCGTTGAAACTTCTCTCTGCCGCACATCTGTCGTTTTGGGAGATTTTGCGGTAGTCATGATAATGTCACACATGTAATCCACTCCGGTGCATTTCTGAGCGTTCACTCTTAGCACGTCAATAAGCCAATATGATGTGCTGAAACAGGGCTTCATTTTATTTCGTCCCGGTGCATGATGACAAATTATCATGGCATCATACTACAACGAGTTTTGATCTGTTTGAATGGACCTCACAGATATTATTCGACGTCTTTGTTTCTTTCAATGGGTAAAGGGACGTCTTCCAGAAAGGCGTCCACTCATAGTGAAACACGACAAAATTAAGTGCTTGATTTAAGAGAAATACCGACACAAGACAGCAATCGAAGCACGGAAGGGCTGCTTTCGGTAGAGTTCTTTTGCTTGAAAGCAGATCCCGTATGTACTTTTCAAATGAAAAGCGGCGTTCTCTCGCACACATCGTGGATAATTCGTCAATACACCTGTTTAAAGATTACGGCCGCAGTGCGCACCTGCACTTCCGGCCGTGATTATTTGAGGAGCTGTTGTAAATATGCGTGACGCTGCGAAAACGCCCTTTGCAGCAACGACGCCACCAGCCCTACTCCCACGCTGCAGCACAGAAAAAATGTGTTTCTTTTTTTCTGTTAATAATAAAGAAAATCTGGGACAATACAACTGTGCACAGCAGTATTTCATCTGTTAACTCAGAAATCTCTATTACTTCTAACACGAAAGTGTTTTATGTCGCGGTCCACCAAGATATCCATGATGTATTTTCGTCACGGAAAAACGTCAGCAAAATGAACGCCACCAAATGACAAAGAAAAAATCATAAAAAATGCTCCGTTGAGAGGAGTCGAAACCATGACCTCTCGGCCCACGACGATAGCTGGCGGCCGTTTAGCCCACTGAGCTACCGCCAAACCTTTTTTTTTTTACTTTTTCATGATTTTTATTACAAGTGTGCGTAATTGCATACATAGCGAACAAAATGCTGAAGGCGGCCTCTAGCAGCGTACAAGCGTTACAGAGAAGTCCTAAAAGGATATTAAGCAGTACATATCATGAAGAGTGGATACCAGTCCGGTTGAAACTGTAATTGTTCGTAAAAGTCTTTTAGCTGAAGAGCCATTTGAATGAAATGCAACCGCGATGATACCATGGGTTCCGCACGCCTCTCTAACATGCGAGTTTTCCATAAACTGTGCGTACCCATTAGTAAGAGCTTGTCAACAGGCATAGAATGGCTTTTGGGTGGCACGAGAAAATGTATGGTATACGAATTTAAATCGGGTCGTTTTTTGGGCACGGCAGCTCTGCTGGAACGATGAGCTCAAATCCCTTTTTGTTTATCGTACAGATCGCCACCCTGCTGTTCATACCGGCGGGGTACGACGGAAAAAGCCAGCATGTTCCTGCCAACTCGACCTATCTACCAAGACACTTCAATTCGCACGTGCTTACCTCGCCACTGAGTCTGGATGACTACAAGCTACAACACCGTCACACCGTCACCGTGGTAGTCCGTGACGACACCGCCTTCAGCGCCACCGCAACGATGCGAGGGACATCACCCACCTTAAAAGCCGATGACCGACTTCGACGCGCCATTGGGCACGGCAGCTCTGCTGGAACGATGAGCTCAAATCCCTTTTTGTTTATCGTACAGGTGAGCAAACGTTCTGGGAAATGGTTTCGTTCAGGTGAATTATGCCTTATTGTGCTGCCGTGCCCAACGGTGTTTTCAGATTTAGTATGTGATTTCTGCGTGCATGTTTCTAAGTTACTGCTCATAGCCGGTGACGTCGAGAGTAACCGTGGGCCTGATTTTGCTCAGTTTTCGAAACAGCTACAGCAAATCGCGGACGACATTCATGCAAATAAGGAGGAACGCCTAACAACTATTGATGCGAAACTCGATAAACTAAGCCAACTTGACAGCAAGGTTTCCACATGTATGGACCTGGTTACTAACCTTCAGAAATCCCTCTTGTCTCTCGAACTCAAAGTAGACGATCTCGAAAATCGATCAAGACGGTCAAACATAATTGTTTATGGTCTTCCTGAAGAAACAATGGAAAGCGACGACTCACTCGAGCAAAAAGTGAAGAAGAAGATTTTGAATGGTGTCCTTGAAGTGGAATCTGTTGAAATCGAAAGAATTCACAGATTCGGCAGACCATTAGGCAACAAAAATAGACCGATCATTTTGAGGCTTCTGGACTACCGCGACAAAGCAACTGATATAAGCTAAAGGGGAGGGTTTTTTCAATAAGCGAAGATTTTTCATGGAGGGTAAGGAACCTCAGAAGAAAGCTCTGGAGCCATGCAAAACCAAGAAAAGAATCTTGGGACAAGGTATCGCTAGTTCATGACAAGCTGCGCATCAACGGAGGCCTTTACCGATGGGATGAGGACACAAATGAAGCGATCCCAATCCACTCAAGTTCCAGCACCTCCAGCCAAAAAAAACGAGCGACCAGGAACAGTAGCAGCGCGTACTCGGCGCAACGCGCCCCGCCGGAAATAACCTTTTGCAACATCAATGCGCGTAGTGTAGTAAAAAAGACGGACTTTCTCGAGGCATTGCTTCTCGGTGTCGAACCAGATTTTGTTGCTTTAACCGAGACATGGCTAACTGCCGATATCAGAGACAGTGAAATCACACCGCCTAATCATGTAATCGCTCGGAAAGACCGTCCAACACGTGGCGGATGCGTTGCCGTACTGATAAAAAAGGAAATCCCATGTGTAGCATTGCCTGAATTCACAGGAGTGTAAGGTATTTTTTGTAAGCTGTCATTTTCTACTTGTAATATTGTCGTCGGTTGTGTTTATCGTAGTCCCTCAAGTGATGTTGATGTGATGGAAAAACTCTGTCAATATGTCCAAGATAATGTCAAGCATTCTAGACTAATACTCCTAGGCGATGCATGACGTGAACTGGCAAACGCTTCAACATGACTCCCCAAGTTCCGATGTACTTTTTGATATCATGCTATCACTTAATCTTAGCCAAGTTGTAACAGAACCAACACGTGTACAGGGAACTACCTCCAACATATTAGATTTAATTTTCATGAGCCACCATTTCCCGATAGATCAGACTAAACTTACATTGCTTGATGGCATATCTGATCACAAGATAACTTTATGTGCCGTGCCTGCCCAGAACACCACAGTTTTATCTCAGCCACGCATAACTTACCTGGACTTCAGTAGAGCAGACGATACAGCTATAATAGACTACTTATCTTTCGAATTCACGGGCTTTGAAGAATGGTCCATAAATCCCCTCACAGATATTGAGATGTTGTGGCACAAATTCAAGGCGATCCTTTTTAACTGCATCACAAAATACGTACCATCTAATGTTAAAAAAACAAGAACGCATAACCCCTGGATTTCACGGGACATCATTCACGCCAAGCGCAAGGTCAAGCGTCTTAGAAGATCGACGAAGGTTGCGCCTAAGTCTACTACTTGTAGCAACCTTACTTTAGCTATTCAAGATATGAAGACAAAAATAAAGGCAGCCAAGTCAAACTTTTGCAAAAATACACTTACAGGTTTTTTTTAAGAAGCTCACCGAGCAAATTTTGGAACTACCTCAAACCAAAGTCATCATCTGATCCCTTAGTTTCACCCGCATTTAACAGAGATCGCGCGAATTCTCTAAATGACTTTTTCTGTTCTGTATTCACATTGGATGACGGGAAAACATCTGAAAATGACGTCACTGCAAGCGAAATCCTTAGCCCCCTAACCGTTACGGAGGAAGGAGTGCTGAACCTTCTCCTAAAGCTGGACAATAAAAAAGGATCGGGCCCGGACAGAATACCCAACATGGTTCTGAAACGGTACGCAAAATGGACGGCCAAGTACATCTGTATAATATTTAATAAGTCATTATCGTCTTCTGTTCTCCCGAACGATTGGAAGGCTGCAAAAGTTATCCCATTACATAAATCTGGCAGCAAAAACGACCCATCCAATTTTAGGCCGATTTCGCTTACGAGCACCATTTGCAAACTTCTTGAACACATCATACTCAAACATATAACCACTTTTCTAGAAGATAAGGCTATATTGTCACCATATCAGCATGGCTCTCGTAGAGGGCTTTCCACTGTCACTCTGCTAGATGGCACACGACCTGTCATTCAGCATCGATCAACAGAAACAAACAGACCTCATCCTGCTCGATTTTTCGAGCCATACCACCCGTACAGCTCAGGTAACATCAGGGGTAACAGAAGGCGTCCAAAGGAAAGCGCTGATGTATATATATAATAAGTATAAGCCAACAGACTACCCTCCGAACTACTCAAGAATGCTGGGATTCTAACATTACAAAACCGATCAGTACTAGCCCGTTCTAAGCTTTTGTACCAGCTTCTGCATAAGCAGTTTAACAGTGATGTCTCCAGATACATTCCCAGAAGTGAAACACGGCCATCGCGACATAAACATACACAAACACTCAAGGAATATCCATTTCGTACCGACTATTTTAAAAATGCATTCTTTCCTTTAGCAATAAGAGCTAGAGTGGAACGATATCAGCGAGGCCATCACTAGCAGCTGCTCCTTGGATGTGTTCACTTGTTCGATGGAAAATAGCCTGCTAGCGTTGCAGACTTAACTCTCATGTACTAAAGTGAATATAATCTTGCTTTTCACTGATTTTTTTTTCTTTACCGTGTCCTTTTGGTGTTCGTGGTTATCTTATCATTTGGATGTGTAACTTATTATCGATGTACGCTTGTTACTCTCAAACCTTGTATAATTATACGCATGCGTGAAATACTGTCTAAACACGTCTGCGTACTCTATCTTGAAGCGATTTTTTTCACATTCTAAAAAAGTTTTTGGGACTATAGTGACCATATTTTGAATGTCGTACAATGTACATACTTTCGTAGTTATATTTTCACCAACGCTACTAATTCATATATATATATATATATATATATATATATATATATATATATACGTGTGTCTGTAATTTGTTTACTCACTTCTTTATCATTGTTTTTGCCCTTCCTGTTATAATCCCTCAAGGGATTGACAGTATTTGTAAATAAATAAATAAAAGCCATTTGTAGACCGTCCCAAAATAGAATGGCGTCTTTACAACTGATGAAGCAATGTTCTATAGTTTCCGGAACTCCACAGAGGCGACAATTAACTGAAGATATAAAGATGCATTTGCTGCTTAAACAGGTCTTTACAGGCAGCGCCTGTGTATGTACTTTGTAGAAAAACGTCTTGGATATTGGTAAAATAGGCATTTTCTTTACACGCACAAGCACGTCGTGCCCAGGCAATCCAAGATATAGAGAGCGGTACAAAGGTGGAGGAAACACATAACAGAGGCTACATGAACGCGCCTTTTATCTTTAACACTTTCCTCTCACATTTTTCTTGGAACGATCGATGGATGCTATCAGCATGCCCTTTATAACGGGGCGGTGACATGTGTGCCACGAGGCTCGAAAAAAAAGAAAGAGCGCCGTTGCAACGACCGTCGTATTCGGCGCGTTTCCAATAAAAGGGTAATTTCGTCAACGCCTTCACAAACCGCGAGGTGGTGGCTTTAGCCCAAGCCTCGCTCATAGCATCCATCTATATCGAAAAATAGCGCGGTGCTATTTTTCGAAAAATATCGAAAAATAGTACCGCGTTCCACGCTACCCCTGTGAGAAGTAACGGCCAGGCTAGAGGGAACACAAGCGCGTAGCGTTTCTCTTCGCGTTTTACGACGCTTTGAAGGAGTGTATATATATTATCAGTGTTTATTACGTGCTTGTTGGTGCCATATTTGCGCGAGAATCAGCACATGCGGTGTCCACATATTTGTCAAGTCATGATCATGGGCGTTAGTCGTCGACACGGAGATGTGCCAGGCGTCAACGGGAGTGCATCCACATGAACCGGTGTATATCTTCCAAACAACAATAGACATTGTACAAGCTCTTATATACGAATGCACTATAAACGATCAACTACTTCTGTGACACGTTTCACTTTCGTAGACCGAGGAATCAAGCATCTTTTTAAGAGTAATGCAGTTTCTGGAAAGGTGAAGGGGCTTCAGAGTAACAAAAGGGTGGTTTGCTGCTGCAACAGGGACTAACAAGGGACGACAACAGCGGTGACTTACAACTGAACTTATTTTTAGACATGCGCGCACTGTCCGTAGACGGTAGGACCGCAGAGCGAATACAAGGAAAAGTCTGCTAATTCTCCACGACGAGGTTTAATTATCAGACGATGCCACGCTTTCACGTGGCTAGCGCGAGCCCTGCAATGTTCCATGTGGGTAGAGGGGTTTTTGTTTGCGTTTCCGTTCATGATGGTTAAGGGTATCAATATCCCTTATGTGGGCGGCGTGCTCCTGTGCACAAACCACGGGTTCTCAGCAAAAAACATGTCACGTTGTTTCTATCAAAATATGCCGATGGAAAATGCATGGTGACCGGATGCGTGGTTATTTGTAGGCAAGCCTGCACCGCGTCGATACGGCTGATTGTTTGCTATTCTGTGAAGCCGAATACATTCTAGGAAGAATAAGAAAGCACGATTTGGATATAGACAGAAAAGACACACTCACACAAACGCGCGTGCTGCGTTTCAACGTTATTGGTTGTGTGATTTTCGGAAGTCATGTTGATCGACTCAGGTTTTGTGGTATTGTTGTGAAGCTATCTATCCTTACACATTTTAGTAGTTGCTAAGTGCTTCATGATAAAGTAACGCTTCATAAATTAACCGCTACGCCACCGCGCTGGACCTGATGATACACTAAAGGGAAATCTTCGCTAGTGTCTATGGGCTCCAGCCACAGAGTTCTACTATTATACGAGTTGGGAAAACCCAAACACGCCATTGGCCGAAATTGGGTTTTTTATTGTCGAGTCATCTGTTGACCAAAAATTATAAATAAAACGCTCGTAACAACGCGAGCATTGAGCGGCGTTAAGCAGCTTGCGACAAGCGTACGCAGAGCGGCGTCAGGCGATCTTGTGTTTTGTATCCCTGCTACCAGATGGCGTGCCAATCTGCTGGTCCCCGCAAAACCGCACCGTTTCTATCAAGCTGCCTGCATAGAAGAAGTATTCTAAATTCCAGGAGGAGGAGGGAGAGAGAGGTTAATGTCCTCCCTCTTGCCTTCTCTTTTTCCCAGTATCAAGTGAGCTGTTAAACTGAGCCGGTTCACTTAAGTTAGCTGAGCCGTTCAGAGCCACTCACTGAAGTGAGCCGCTTTGCCCATCTCTAAGTCTGAGTTCAAAGACGAGAGAGTGGTTTCTTTTTCACCTTCAGTACACACCCTTTGTTTGCTATCACGTCTTCGCCGCTTAATTTCTCAAAATACAAAAACAAAAAACACGTGGGCATTGTCAGCACAAAGTGTTGAGCCTATCAGGATTTCGAGCTTTTTGGTTTCACGCCGTAGTCTCCGCTTGCGCGTTCGAAAACGAACAAAGCGAAGTGAAATCATTTGATCACGCATGGCTGTCATGTCATCCGATACAAGGCCGAATGGGAGTGCGACAGATTAATAAAGCTGGACAGGAGGCAATTCTCAACTGATATCCCTCGCATACGGACTAATAGAGAGCTTGTTTCCTCATGACGTCAAGGCGTCACAAATTGTGCCTAAAGATGGAAAACGCCAGGAGAGAATAACGCGTTCGTTTTTTAAATTTTGATATGTTTTTGGGGCATTTTAAATAACTGTATGGTTATTTGAAAGGCCTATAATAGAGTCTTCGGTGTTCTTTGGCATGACTGGGATTGTTCGACCAGATTCACTAATCGTTATTCACTAAGTAGGCCTACATGCACTGCAGAACATGTGGGTATGCTATTTATTTCTGTTTTGCCGGCCCAGATGTAACGATGGTCAGTTACAACGACCAAGTTTTCCGGTTTTCACAGTATCGTTATCAATGGAATACACTGTATACGGGAGAGCTTTCCGCTGTCCGTAAAAGCAGTGTGCGGACAAATTGACTGTAATTGTGATGATCGTCGCGCTATGGCTTTGCTTGATCGAAATTACGCATGCCCAGGTCTTGTTGAGATTGGACACACCCACAGCAACCGCTGTATCAAAAATGAGTTCTCTCCATGAACTTCCTTAACGTCTGATCAACAGAAACTGCCACGGTACTACGTTTGTGTTCTTCCGCCATGAAGAAAATACTTGTATTTCAGTTATGAGAAGGGAGTCTTCAGATAAGAATAACGCAATATGACGGGTCACGTTCTGCCGTAACGTGATTTCGAAAATTTTATATGCCTGCTGCTTTATACGGTGTCCAGTGCGTGAATGGGCTCCTTGGAGGACAACTACACCAAACTGCATGTAGTCGATTATACCCAAGAAGGTTTAAAGAGAAAGTATACTTAAGCTCCTTGGTTAAAACCTTAAGATATATCCCATCGTTGAATCGTATCGTTCTCTCGGTATAAAATATAGGAGCCAGTTGACATGGTCTGATCACATCAAAAAATTAATTGTCAATACTTCTAAATCACTTGGTTACATCAGAAGTTTCCTTTTTTTAACTGGCTTAAAAACCTCACTTCAGAGTAAACTCCAATGTGCATCAGCAAGTTAGCATCCACATCAAGAATACCTCAATAACACTCTAGAATCAATACAGAATCGCGCCGCCCGATTAGTCTCAGGTACAGCCGTGACGAAAGCTTCAGTGTCATAAAGTCATCCCTAGGACTCGAATCATCGGTGTTTCGTGGAAAGGCTGCAAGGCTGTGTCTTTTTATTTGTGCAAAAAATGTTCCAAAAGCCGGGAGAGTTCATGATTAAATATATATACTTCAACTTGACACAACAAAATATAGGTATTATAACTTTCCGCAACTGCATTGTGAACTTCTTAACCTCCCCAACTCGTACCTCTTGTCACCGTTTTAACCATGGTAGCATCTTCCGGTTGAACGGTTCAACGTCTTCCTTCAATTGACGTTTTTTGCTTACCGCCATTGCGGAGGGCAAAAATTTGGCAGACAAAGTTGTCACCGAGCATAACCCGGTTATGTTTGAACAGTTGCTCACCGATCACCTGAAGCTGTTAATATTCATCATGACATTACAGTGTATTTTATTCCTTTGAAATGACGACTTTTTGTCTTGCACCTGAAGCATTACGTTTCCCTGACAGGTGTGCTTCGATGTTGTGTTCGATCTATTCTCTCTTCTTTTACTCCCGATGTAACCCCTCCTTCTACCCTGGTGTGAAACCCCGGCAGGGTATTTAAGAAAAAAAAAATCAATGATGGTGTTGATACGCAAGCTCCAACCAGCGCCGTCGCTTTCCCTCCCGGAGAACATTTCCATATGCGTCCCATACAAATGAATTTTTTTATTTCTATTACGTCAAGCACCTTTCGAGTATTTCAGGCAGGCGATTTCTCCGTACAGACACATGTTCATGTCCCTAGTTCTCGGCAGAAAAGCCTGAACGTCCTGGCTAATTTCAGCGAAGATTCCAACATGGCTGATCGGGTGAACGTAATACTCTAAATATGGACGAAATTCATATTTATTATGCGTAGCATCTACATATGCAGAGGAAAAGTATTTATAGTTACAACGGAAACTACTCAGTACGACCATCTTGCAAAGATGAATGGCAGGCGCGCCGCACTTGTTGGGGCGCAGCTTGTATTTATTCTTACGTTGTTATATACTATAGTATGTTGCACATGTGCGCAGTGTAGTTCTTCGAGAAGGAAAATTCGAGCGTACGCAACGCACGCGCATCGGTGGTAAAAATTACAGTTTCAGCTGGAGATACACACACGTCTTTCCTGTATTCGAGCGTACGCAGCAGCACGCACATGGGTGGTAAAAACTGCAGTTTCAACTGGAGATGCGCACAAGTATTTCCTGTATTTTACCATACCTCTATCGAACTTAGTGGTTAAAGAAATTGCTTTGCCGCGTGTTTCCACCTCCGAGCAAACACACTGCATTTACCACTTACTAAGCGAGCGCTTTGAGGCACACAATACAAAGGCAGCATTTGTTATTTCGTAGAGATAAACTGTTTATTTAGAGAATTCACAGCGTTACTTCAAACCTCTAGTTGGTAAAAATTTTGCGATGGCCCTCCTCAAAGAAAAAAAAAAACTCGCAGGTTTTCTCATGCACTCACCTAAGACGAAATGAAGGCGAAAGCCATCTTCTTTTTCTTTTCAGTCGATGTATTGATCCTACCCCGCCACCCTCCGAAAGCATTTTGCACCTAACATGCTTTTCAAAAGCCTTAAGGATCGGATGCAGCAAACCTGTTTTTGCACTGTCTCCCTGATAGGCCCACTTTTGCCCAAGTTACGACCGCATGTGATGACGTCGTCGTATGGCGTCACGTTCTGCCATGTGACGTCACGTCGCCAGTGACGTCATGATGTCGTCATATTGGCGAAAGTGGTGGTGTGAGCGTGTTGATGCGACATAGAGGAAAGAACACAGCGCGAAAGACGGAACACGAGCGTTGTTGTATGTGCCTTCCTTTTATTGCGATAGCAATTATATGGACATTTTCGGCGGATTTTTGCCGTCGCCGTCGACGTCATAACCCGTATATGTACATGTATGTCTATAAATATATAAAAGCCACAAATAAAGATAATGCAGAAGAAAGAATTTCGGGAGGGCGCGACGGGGGATTCGACGCTGCGACCACCCGCTCCGCAGCACGCTGCATCGGGTGAAACGCACGGGACGCAACACCTGCCGAAATTAAAATTGTGCGAGACGCGGGCCATGCTGCAGTGTTCCCCGCGCTGTGTTTGCCTCGTATCGCTGGCGACCCACGTCGGTTTTCCATTTTGGGGTTGTAGCGCCACGCCACTCGTGGCCAGTCGGCAAGGGAAAAAACATAGCGCACCATGGCTCGTGCGTGCCGCGAGCTAGTGCGAACTCTTCGGCTCTTGTAGGCTTATGCCAGAGGAGGGAAGAAACGAGACGGCTGTACCAGATGCAGAGTATATATCTTACAGCGAGACCAGAATACCGAGGCTAAAATTACAGTGCAAACACCCGAGACACCCACGACACAAGCGCTGGCTAAGAAATAGTTATTTTTTCATACGCCAATGCATATTTAAGCCCAAGGCCAGCTTACCGCACATGCGCATACAACAATAGCTCTAAAAAACGTGTAATAATTAGGATGAGAGAGAGAGAGACAGAGAGAAAGCTTTTATTTATGCAGGCCTAAAGGATCGTCCTCGTTGGGTGCAGCCCTTAGTTCAGGGTCTCGCTTGCTCGCGCCACACCACGTGCCCGCTGGATTAACCGACATGGTATATCAGACACGGGTAGATCATATTCATATTCAGATGAGTGCAGGGACAAAGAAGTAGAGAAGAAGTAAGGACGAACAAGTGCGTTTGCGCTGTAATTTTAGCCTCGGGAATATGTACCAACTAGACCCAAATGAAGGTTCCATTTAGTGACCAGTTTCGACGCCAGCAGGGAACGCGAGCCGTGGCTTCACGTGCCACTGCCAAGCGCCGTCTTTATTTTCTTTTCTTGAGGTAGCCGCTCTCCGGATTTGTTCGCCACCCAAAGAAGGGCGCAACAGGGTCTTGGGACAAAGCGAGTGCAAGAGTCCGAGAGTGGCTTGCGTTCTGTGCACGTGCCCTGGCGGCTCGCTACTTTCTTGGGGCCCCTGTTCTAAATCTCTCTAGTGTTTCACCGGAGTTGGGATGTGCGCCTGCGACTTGTGATTTTACACATAGGGCGTGGTCGACCGTGCTCGCGCGCATCTCTCTTGAGGGGAGTTTTGTACGCCTTCTGCTTTCACGGCAACGTTTGCGTTGAAGCTATAGACCGCAAGAAGGTCACTTTGCACGCTGCAGCGGCAGCGTTTGCGAAAGGACCGAGTTGCTAGCTCGAAGAGCCAAAGTAGGGGCTAGTTGAAGTAGCAACAGTGACAGTTCGTTATCTTTCTGTGTTTACCTCTGCGTTCTTTTCGTTGGAGCAGCGCGTTGCAAGTGTTAAGCTGTGACGGTTGTTAGTTCGCACTCGCCTTGTGTGTTTTACAGAGAAAGGTGTTATGAGATGAGCCCTACTTGTCTGCCGCCGGTATCCGTAACCGCTGTCGCACTAAATAAAAAAAAAACGGTGTCCCAACCAGGGCCCTCTGCGTGGCAGCAGAGTGTTCTACAACAGAGCCATGCCAGTTTTTTTTTCCTTTTCATAGTATTTATTCAATATAGACATGACACTTGACAACAACTCAATAAAGGCAAAGAACTAATATGTTGTTTCTGCTCTTGTAGTGACACAGTGACGAAGAGACAGCATTATAGAATTCGCAATCACCTCTGTAGCGAATACATCAAGTAATGGCCTTTTACAATTACACATCAGAATGGCCACTCAGCTAAGAGATGTATACTAGCAAAGGGAAAGTCAGCCAGAATGGTATACGGCATTGGTGAGGTGCCTATCCTTAGCGCCGTTCTAGCGTGTAAGTGGAACAGAGCCATGCCGGCGCCTGAAACACCTTTGCAAAAATGCCCTATAGAGGCTTCATTGCGGAAAGAACCACATTAACGTATGCAATATAGCGCGGTAGAAGAGTAAAATAAGCACCAAGCGTCGCACAACGCGAATTCTCTAACAAGGCATCACACAATGGGAATTGCGCAACAGTTCCCCGCAGAATGACGAAAAATGGCATTGTGGCTGCTTGGCTACTTAAAAAAAATTATAGTGATTTATAGCGTAGTGGGTACGTTGTAAGTGCGCTTGTATTGGTTGCCGAGGCAGCCCATAAGGCCCCCCATGATCCATTTCCTCAGGGTCTCAATAAAGTTCTTTCCCTCTCACTCTCTCTTTCTCACGTTAAAATATGTTATATAGCGTGGTGGGAGAGTAAAAAAAAACGACCGCGCGGCACACAATGCGAATTACGTAACTAGTGGGTCGTTTAATGCTCCCAACCGGTAACAAAGGGCTAAGCCATAATTTTTCATCATCATCATCCGCCGCATTAAAATGTCCACATAATACATTAGAAATGTGTAGCGGGTGCCTGGCTTCTCCGCGGAATGACGAATAATGGCGTAGTGGGTGCGTCTCAACTTAAAAAAAAATTATGATTTATGGCCTAGTGGCAACCTAGAGAGCTTACAACGGGCTCTGGAAATGCCGCTGTTCCACCATTCGTTGTGACTGTGCTGCGCTTTCCGCGCAGGCCTGACGTTTTTCTTTTCCTGCGTCCTTTAGTTTGAGCAGCGCGCAGCAAGTTTGTAGCTGATTGCCGTTCTTCCTGCGACATTCCAATTTCTTGCATTCGCATTCATTGCTTAGCCCTTGAGGCGAAACTGTGACTATCTGGTGTTAAGCCTCACGCGCTGTTTTCTTTCCGGTATGTAATACTGGTGTCACGAATTTTGGCCATCCGTAACGTCATGTTTACGTCATATTGGGTCATTCAACGACAAACGTCCCAGCCATTTCGGCGACCATCTCGCATGTAGCCGAAAAAATTGTGCTCATTTAGTGCATTCAAAACAGTGAAATGCTACAATATTTCGGAGAGAAAAATTTTTTTTGGTCACATGGGAGCCCTTCGAATTTCGCAGAATGTCGTTTTAGTGTGGTTTGTCAGAAAATTGATTCTGAGAGTAGCGTTTCTTGGTTCAATAGCACATTTGGCTGAGGGATTAAGCAGAGGCGCTTTTGCAAGGTGTTGGAAGCTCAATAATATTATTGGAAATTTTTTGCCATATACGCCTCCAGAAATTTAACCAAAATGTTCTATGTTTGGATTTTTTTTCTTTATATACTGCACTATATATTAATATCTTAGTAATGGATACTTACTCTACAGAAGGCATACTTTGCGTTAAAAATATTTTCAGACCACTGATCTTCGAAAAATGTAACGAGAAAAATCACAAATTTGAGAAAATGAACATTTTGCTCCACATTGACATGCAATTTACACCACGTGATGCTCCAAATAAAAATAAGCTTTATACTTCAATCCCAAGCAAATAGATAGTTCTTCTTATATGACATGTTTGAGCATTACAATTTTTATTTTAAGGAAAAACTAATTGTTTAAGTTCCACATCGGTGATTATGGGGAGCTTCAACGAGGAAACTGCCGTGATCAATGGGGAGATAGCCGCCGATGGGGACCTTCAAAAATATTTTTTTCCATAAAACAACAGTTGTAATCATATAACCTGTCATATAAGAAGAACTGTCTATTTGCTTGAGATTGAGGTATAATAGCTGATTTTTATTTCGAGCACCATGTGGTGTAAACTGCCTTTCAATATGGACCAAATTGATGAATTTCTCAAATTTCTGTATCTTGCTCGTAAAGTTTAGAAAAATCAGTGATGTGAAAATATTTTTAACGCAAAATATGCCTTCTGTAGCGTAAGTATTCATTACTCAGGTATTCCTATATAGAGCAATATTATAAAGGAAAAAAAATGCAAACCTAGAATTTTCTGGCGAACTTTCTGGAGGCGTATATGGCAAAAAAATTCCAGTTATAAACATTGAGCTTCCAACACCTTACACAAACGCCTTTTCTTAATATGTCAGCCAAATCTGGTCTTCAAACAACAAACGATACTCCCAGAATAATATTTCTGACAAACCAACCAAACTCAGCCGACATTCTGCGAAATTTGAAAGGCTCCCACGTGACCGAAAAATTTTCCCACTCAGAAATTTTCTATCATATCACTATTTTCAATCCACTAAATAACCACAATTGCTTTTGAGTACATTTGAGACTGTCGCCGAAATAGCTGGGACGTTTGGCTTGGAAGGACCATATTGTGAGATTATGAAGTGATCTTTTCTTGCATCACTTGTGTTGACGCCGCGGAGGGAGGACGCCGGCGCCAGACGCTGGTCAATTGTCGCGTTTGCTGAGTGATCTAGTGCTTTCGCCTTAAAAAGATTCTGTAGGCGGTCTTAATCCTTGACTTGATTTTTTGGTTGTAACACACGTACGTCGGTACTTGTGTGTCCTGGCGTATTCCTTGAGTTAGGTTAGGTTCGTCGCGCTGCGGTAGCTGATCTCAGAGGCCATGTAAAAAGAAGCGCACGGTGGAGATCTCTACCAGGTGCCACGGCAGTCTCTGGTGCTCCCAATCTTTCACCGAACTTAATAACTTAAGTTTCATTAACTATCCTAACAGTTAATGGGCCTTAATCTTAAGCAATGCTACCATATCATAGGTATCCTAAATAACGCGCCTGCCGTGACGTAGTTACGAAGTTATTGTTCTTGCTCGCCTAGTCAATTTGACTGAAACTCACTCTTGGGGATTAGCCACGAATTGCGTGGTTTTGTTATTTCAATGACACTTAAATATGGTGATGCAGTACAAATAACATGCACATAAGAGATGCCATCGAAGTCCGCGTTTTGGTTGACATCAAACAGACGATGTTCCGCCCATGTTGGCAAACGCGTGGCTAGCACGCTCTTCACGATGCTCGTTATCGATACGGACGCTACGAGAATGTTTCTAACGCTGCTGCGTAGTGCGTGTTCTCGTGTGAACTTGAAGAAAATAAAGATACGCAACGAAATGACGCTGTACTGATCGCTCCTTGAAGCTGTACTGGCATTAAGGTAAATACATATCATTTTCGGTCGGCACCTTCAAGTACTACCTGCTCCTAACAATAATGTTCCCATAACTGCTTGCCTGGAATGTTCCAGTCTTCTGTCTCTGGCTATTACTTTATCTAGTCTGCATAGACAGTATATATGCAGTTGCCCGGAACATATAATTTCCTTATTTATTTGCAACTTGCTTATGCATTGCAGACAAAGCAAGAGGATAAAAAACTGTGCTCTTTCTATTTTGTTGCTGATTCAATATGATAATATTACATGATGAGTAATAAAAACTGTTTTTTTTTTCATATTACAGCTTTCAAACCACATGGCTACAAGTTTGGCAATCAGGCTAAATGGCACGGCTACTTTTCCTACTTTTAGCTTGAGTTGTTGCTCCTATTTGGATCTACTCAATGGCAAACCTGTCCTGTGGCATTGCCCTCAATAAAGCTTCCACAGGCAATCTCTCTCAGCATCATGTGGGCGCGTCGGTGACCAGCCGCTTTCTGGGCAATTGATTTTCGAATACCGCAAGGCTGGTGCTTCATAACACAAAGCGAGGAAGGCGCTGCTGAAGTTTCAGTGATATACTCGCCTTGTTGAACGATTATGACACTCCCGTGTGTGTCTCTACTGATATCCTTACCTGTCTCATTCTTATATTCCTTGCTTTTCTATCGCTTTTTACCCCTTCACCAGTGCAGAGGAGCAAACCAGATATTTGTATTCCGGTCACCCTTCCTGCCTCTTCGCAATACAATTTTCGGTCTCTCACTCCAATATAACTCTTAACTCCAACCCGAATAGAGGACTTCTGTTTTACAAGACATTTTGCGAACGTTCGCAACACTGGAATAAGTGATCGACCGCATATGCTTGGAAGAGGAAAAGAAGTGTCACTCTGTGCTCGTGTCACAAATAACAAAGGCGACTGAGGGCAAATTTCATGGACAGTGAAATGCCGAGCGGACCCGCTGCGAGGCTGGAACTCGCTGCCAAGATCTCCGCTCCTATTAATAATATATATATATGTATTTATTTATTTCCATATGCCGAATCCCCAGTTCTTGGCTGTAGCATATGAAAATTTGCGCCGAACTACGGAACTGCGTTTGTCGTAGTAGCGATTAAACGCATTTATTCGCGAGTGGTTAGATTGTGTGCTTTGAGGAAATATATAAATAATTTAGCTAACTTTGTACCTTAACACGGAAGGGCTGTATGCGGGTGTTGCAAAGCTATTGCAGTTTAATGGAAGCACGATATATTTAGCGCGACAGGTCTGTCAGTTATGGAAGCCTACAATAGGAAAGACGTACGCAGCTGAACCTATCTATACGCAGTTATCAAGGCGATGCTTGCATTCAGGTACTATGGGCACTGCGTTATGGTGACGTATCACCAAATTACGCAACATTATCGATTGGTCAGACTTCACCATCCCCCCGGGCACGAATCGCTAACTAAACTGCAGGAGCTCGTGTGGTGTCAACTCCGGACGGGCTCCTGTCCTTCACCAATTCTGTACCCCTACATCTATCCCACTGCATTTACACCTCCATGCAAGCTGTGCCGAGTCCCCCGTTCCGACCTCTTTCACATACTAGGTGGCTGTTCCAGTATATGTATTGTTATGTCAGGGCTCCCAACACAAACTTCCTTGTTTCAACAAAGCATTCAAGCTGGTAGATCGTCTGACGCAAGTGGCGTCAACATCGATAGAATGCCTGATGCGACCAGCGTCAACACCAGCGAGGTGCCTGACGCAACGGGTGCCAACCAAGGCGGGAGTCTCATGCAAATACCGGCAGCACCTGCGCTGCACCTGGCGCAACCAACGACAACTTCTCACGCAATGTGCGGCAAGCACTCTCATCCACGGGTCCGATTCCAGCCAGCGACCAGCGGCGGTTCCTGATTGGAGGCTTCGAACTACTGGCTGATTAAAGGATCCCACGGCTATAAAAGAACCAAGCTGCGCGGGGAGGCAGCGGACAGCGAACGAAGAAATCCCGGGTCGTGGTCGCACCTCAGTGCGAGCCCAATAAGCTGTCGGCCCCAGCGCCGAATATGTAATCCCTCTGTTCATATGCATATAAATTTTGCCTTAACTCACCGTCGCGTTGTCCACTTCGTCTATCAGCTCTGCGAAGATGCAGCCGCAAGCTGAGACACCCGATACCCAACAGTATGCATGGTAGACCACAGGGCTCTCAAAACCAAGACGCAGCAGTGGGAGGCCACACTGCTCAGCTCCGGCCCTGACGAGCATGTCTGCATCACGGGGATGGCAGAAAAGATTTGACCTTCTCCTCCTGTATTATGTATAACAGACCGCAAATGGTTGACGATTTAAATAGATAATTACTACAACCAACTGCCAAGCCTTGTTTACGGGTGCTTTGAGCCGAAGTTTGCATGCGATTTCTTGCATCTTACGAAATGCGCCCGTAGTAGTATCTCTAATAAACCCTATGCGTTTCACACGAATGCTTCGTTAAACTCTGATCTACAAATATGCCGAGTCAGCATTGCTGAGTCATTCGCCACGATAAAACTCCCTTTTATTTATTTTTATTATAATTGTGTCTTTAGCGGGTAACAACGTAATATCACTGGTCAATCTTTGCTGTCATGCGCTTTTGAGCATCTTATTTGCATCCAGATTTCCGACTGGTTTTAAACACGCTCAGAGGCAAATCACAACTCGGCGTCGACTTTGAAAATACCATTCTGGAAACTTCCTAATGCTTGTTTCTTGCCAGGGAAACGTTTAGTTTGAAAGAAATTCACGCTTTAGTGGTCCGTATACTGTTACGCAATTCAAAGCACCCGCCAGAGAAAGAATGGTGCCTTAAGCACTGCCCAAAGTCGCCTTTAGCAGGCGCTACGCCCGCACCTTCTGTTATCTGATAGCATTGCTCCTCCACCCGTAACGCGCGCAAGAATTCTTCTTGTTATGCTTGTTTTTAAATGCGTACTTTGCTGACCGCTGTTGCATGCATTATAATCGGAAACTGCTGTGTAGTGTCGGCAAGCTGGGTGCGATGCGGGTCTCAGTGTGAGATTACGGCCTCCCCATGTGTCTGTGTCTATTTTTACTGGCGCTTTTCGGCGATCCTCTGTTTACGCTGCTGGTGCGCCATGGTGCCGAAATCCGGCACGCTCAACCCGTGTGTACCGTGCAATGTGTGCGCGCAGCCTTCGCTTGTGGGATCCACATCGGACCAATGTTCGTCCCCTTCGAGGAGTCTTGCAGAAGGCGCCTGACGATGCATATGGCTTTGAGGCGCGGGGGGAGATGGTTCACAAAAACAGCCACAAGAATAGTATGTAGCCCTTTCTATTCATACAGTTTTACTTATTTAAAACACTGAAACCATTTCTTTATTCTTCTGTTTTCCTTACAAGGGCATGCAGCATCCTGACAAGACCGACGAAACAGCGCTGCGGTCAAGCAGTGCATTGAAGGTCGGGTTACGCGACTTGCTCACGATACAGGTGGTTTCGTAATCCTCTGCAAGAAAATGCAAGGATCACACAAGTAGAATTTTTTTTTGTTCATCCCACTGTCACAGAAAGGCGGCACTTAGAAAATTCTAGCGTAGGAGTTCCCTACGTGAGGCAAAGTAGTTGATCTCGTTCCTGCAGCTGCTTATGTTCAAGAGGCGTACACAATTCAAACATCCAAAGGCATTACATGGATGCTGCATTTTCTCTAAATTCCAGTTAGAGTGGGTTTCGCGAGCCAGCAAAGCCCAAGCAGCAATACGCGATAATGAAAGTACCGTTGAGATGCGACTACTCAAACGTAAACTGCCACTGAGATTCGGCCGCGTGAACACAGCGCAGCCTGGTGACAAGTGAACTTTCGGACCACCCGCGGCGATCCCCATAGTAACGCCAGGAAGTTCTTTTTAGCATGAATAAAAAAGAAACGCAGAAGCAGCGTTTTGTGGCGTATTGTAATGCACGGAATATTATTTTTTTATTATTGTAGTTTAACTACTAGTTATAATCGGCTCCTTTCATTTTCCTGTGCTGCCCTCTACCGTTTTGTTAGGAGTTTGGCAGGGGCCGGGACATCCCGTATTGCCAGAAGCGAAGCCTCCGAGATGATGAGATGTTTCGCGACTTTTCCGCTAGGGGAGAGCCCATGTGCGGAGGTGCCGTGAAAAATGGCGGATTGTACTCGATCTCTTAACGTCATCTGACTCATATAAAAAATATGCTACTGGTGGCGCATATAGCATCCTAAATTTGCCTTACTTTCTCGGTTAGTAGAGCACTGCTGTTGTGAATATTGACACTTTAGACGTTCTCAAACATTGACCTTTCACTGTGACGCAAATCATTATTTGCCTTTAGTGTCCCTTTAAAAGGCTCCTAAACGACTCCGAGTTCAAAGACGAGAGAGTGGTTTCTGTCTTGCTTCAGGCGCTATCTCTTCCCCACCCCCTATTTTCTCACAAGTCACGTGGACTATATCAGCACTATGTGCAGAGCCTGTCTGAATTTCGCGGTTATTGGCTACACGCTGTTATTATTTCAGTAGGATGGGCTGTTGGGCTAGTTCCTCTGCAGTTTAACCAAATGAAATTATCGCAAATGAAGACGGATACATAGAGGAGGCAGACAAAGACAGGCACCTTGATAAACAAGTCTCTATTGAACAGCGGCTGAGCTGTTTATTTAGAGACTTCACAGCGATGCTCTGATCCTGTAGTTTGTCAAAATTGTTCGACGGGTGCTCCTCAAAGGAAAAAATATAACGGAGGCGAGCGTGGCCCAATTTCATGGACCATGCAATGCCGGACAGAGCGGCAGCGGGACAGAATTGGGTGCCAGCGCTCCACTCCTAACATTGTTATTATTTATTAAATGCGAAGCATTTCTTAGCGAACCTTTGGTACTTTGAGCTTTTCTATCTATCTATCTATCTATCTATCTATCTATCTATCTATCTATCTATCTATCTATCTATCTATCTATCTATCTATCTATCTATCTATCTATCTATCTATCCGCCTATGTCTGGGTGCTCTCATGATCGCATCTTCAACTTGATGTAGACCAAAATTGACATGGCAGGGTAAGAGGATTTGACGAATATTCATTCTAAAAATACAGGGCGTGCAAACATGGACACAAGAAGTGCACGCCAAAATTTCAGGAATGCGCAGTAATGTACCGGCATAGAAATGAAGAAACGCGCCTGATGATTGAAGCATGGCATATCGAGAATAGTGGTAGCGCATGCGTGAGCCAACCGTCGATTAACTTGCATAAAGATGAAATCAAATGCCTTAACAGTTATCTTCCACGTAGACCGCCACGCGTGCCGGATTGATATGTTCGCCTGTTGCATGGGCATGCGCAGATAAGTTTTCGTGCCTTCTTTCTTTTCAGCCGTTGTGCGTCTCTTCAGTTGTTAGTCGGCGTTTGTGGTGTCCTGACTTCTTTCTTGTGTCCATGTTTGCACGCCCTGTCTTTTTAGAATGAATACTTACCAACTAGCTCAGCTCTCTGTTATTCTTGACGAATATTACTGTCCGGTCGTGACATGAATAACGTGAAAATCCTGTCGCGTACGTCGTCAAATCCTTTCCTGCAGACACGTGTGACACACACCCGTTTACCACGGGCCTCGGTGTACGGGTATGCGCCACAGGTGATTGACAGTTTACATCTACCCTCGAACGGCGAGAACAGACATTGCTAATTTAAATGAGAGGGCGTTAGGAAAAACCGACATCGGCTGCGTTGACCCGACGAATGCAAATAAGAATTAGGATCCCAGCAGAAATCGAACCCAAGCATTCTGCGTGGCAATCAGGTATTCTACCACAGAGCCATGCCATTTCTAAAACTGGTTTGGAAAAACAGCCTATGCAGGCGTAATGCCGGTGCAATGTCATAGTGTTTGTGGTGGTGGCTATCTGATTTTACAAGAAAGCAATAAACACTACATATGTACCCTTACGATACAGGCGTCATATCAGATTAATGTCTGGGGTTCCAGTCTTGGCTCCGCTTTCATATAAGACTATAAGTGTAATAAACATTACATTAGAATTTCTATGATTCAGCAAGCTATATTGAAGCATTGCTCGACCCTGGTGGAATACCATAACGAAAGCTACGTGTGGTATTGCTACGTGTGGTAATGTGTTGCTGTAGCATTCATTCCTTCGCCCAAAGCAAAGGAATGAATTTTACACCAACTAATTGTATTGTCACGCGAAGAACGGCAAGCAGCTCGAAACTATCAACGCGCTACTCAAGCAGAAAGGACGCGCGGAACGAACATAAACAGGATGAGAGCGAACTGTCACATTTGGAACCTAACTCTGCGTGAGCACTGCGCTCCTTTCGCAAAAGCGGCCGCTGCAGTGAGCCATGTGACCTTCGTGCTCTCAACGAGAGACGTACAAACCACCGCGATCACGAGATAAGCGCACATACAATCGACCACGGCCCGTAGACGCGGGCGCTCGTCGCAACGGCGACGACCTTTCACGCGCGCTCTTCGAGCCCTTCGCGCCATCTCGCTAGTGATAACGAATACACGCTGTAACACAGATCTCTGAGTACAGCCACCGGCAAATGGTGTATATAAATAGCTCGCCGTTAACATTGCGAAGAACGTCCGTGGCCGAATCGTTTCGCGCTGCGCCCTGCGGAGCGAGGGGCCGTAAGTTCGATTCCTTGTGACGGAACTTGTTCTTTTGTTTTTTTTTTTCTTTGTCCACTGTTAGTATTTATATTTTACAACGTCATATCCGTGGCGGAAATACGTAAGTGGAGCCGTGGTGGACCCCGGCATAAAACAACTTCGTGTTAAAAAGTTTTGGTTACCTGCATGACCTGGATTCGATCCCACAATCTCTCGGTGAGCGACGATAGGTGCCGGGTGCTCTACCCACTGCCCTGCCGATGCACATGCACGGGGCTTAACAAACGTGCCTTATATCTGTCACACCTTCCTCTCACAGAGGGGGGGGGGTAGGGTCGCTAAACTGTATTGATAACAATAAGAGTGTTAATGGGGATCTTGGTTGGCGGGGGCGGTGCCACTGCCTGGGAGCAGTGAAGTGAACTATTACATCGTGACACTAACGAGCGCCGACAGGAAGTAGGTAGTTTTAGCGTAATGGAGGCTTTTGGTGCATTTCTTTAGAAACGTTTACGGTCGGTGCAATCCGCCATGCGACGCCATAGGTGACGACGCCACAGGTGCTTTGCCATTCGCGTCGTGTTAGCACGTGACGCCTCGTCGCTAGAGTACTGAAGCTTCCACATACACCAACGGTGTTTCTCTGCCACCTACTGCTTCAAAGATTACAGAAGCGACTAATAAAACTGCCGCAATAAACGGCTCAAAAAGGCATAGGCGTCGGCGGATGAATGTCACGCAGCGAGTGCTTTCGTGCAACGAGAGAAACGCCAGCGCGAAGCGGAACGCATTCCCGCGTTCGCTGCTCAAGCTGCAGCGCGCTTTCGAGGGCCTCTTTTGTGGAGGCTTGCCGGTGCCTAGTTTTTTGCGTACGACGCCGCCACTGAATTCTTTTTTTTTTTCGTTTTAAAAGCTTTCCTCAAAATGTTAGAAATGTTACGAGGGTGAGATTTGAGCTGAGGGCATCTACGCGATGTCATCACCTATACAGCGCTGATGCGTGGCTCGTCAGACTGAATAAAATGGCTTGAAGAATGTCGCTAGAGTAAGCTAGTGCAAACAAGCGTATCCAAGACGCTAGAGGCGTTTTCACAACGCTGACATAGTGTCGTGGAGTGGCCGCCTTTCTATTCGCATTGACCGTGACGCTTGAGACCTCTGAAGTTCTGGTGTAATTTCCGTCCTCAGATAGCGTTATCGTTAATAAATGCGAAACATTTCTAAGCTAACCAAAGGCACTTTTATCGTTTCCTATCTATCTATCTATCTATCTATCTATCTATCTATCTATCTATCTATCTATCTATCTATCTATCTATCTATCTATCTATCTATCTATCTATCTATCTATCTATCTATCTATCTATCTATCTATCTATCTATCTTACATGGATAGCATGAGAAGTATCTTATCGCGTACATCGAACATCATGAAACACTTTCCATCAGTCACGTGTGGCACGTACCCGTATACCGCGGCCGATGGAATGCGGGCATAAGCCACAGGTGATTCACAGGTAGTAACCGCGGAGCCATACCATGAGAGTGAAATAACTAGAAGAATAAGGATGGGATGGGGCTCATTCGGCAAGCATTATCAAATCATGAATGGCAATCTACCACTATCGCTCAAGAGGAAGGTATATAACAGCTGCATCTTACCGGTACTTACCTACGGAGCAGAAACCTGGAGACTTACAAATAGTGTTCAACTTAAATTGAGGACGACGCAGCGAGCGATAGGAAGGAAAATGATAGGTGTAACCTTAAGAGACAGGAAGAGAGCAGAGTGGGTCAGGGTACAAACGGGGGTTAAGGACATCATAGTTGAAATCAAGAAGAAGAAATGGATATGGGCCGGGCACGTAGCACGTCGGCAGGATAACCGGTGGTCATTAATGGTAACTGACTGGATTCCAAGAGATGGCAAACGCGTGAGGGGGAGACAGAAAATTAGGTGGGTAGATGAGATTAAGAAGTTTGTAGGTATAACGTGGCAGCAGAAAGCACAGGACCAGGTTGATTGGCGGAACAAGGGAGAGGCCTTTGCCCTGCAGTGGGCGTAGACAGGCTGATGATGATTATGATGATTCACAGTTTGTATGAACCCAGGAACGGCGATAATAGACTTCACATCTTAGGCTTTATATATTTACATATTTACATCTTTACGCGATCGCGTTATGGAGCTTTATTGCAGAAAATGCGGGACAGGCGTCGGCAGCATTGTCGGTGAGGGAAATATCAGAGGGACGTAAAGATTGAAAATTACGGTTAGAGCCGTTGTCCAACCCTGGCATACTGCGTAGCAGTCAAGTATTCACCTGCAAAGCTACGCCAGCGCTTCAAATTGTTTACGAAAAAGACCCTATATGGGCGTGATATAGCGGCAACCTCAACCGTGGTCGCAGTGTTCGCTATCAGCGTTTGTAACAATGTAATAAGCAATGCATACTAACTCTTACGACTCACCAAGCTATGGTCAACTATTCCTCAACCTGAAGGAAAACGGAAAAACCGTTTCTTATTTACGTGCACATCATCGCACCCTAGCGTGTAGTGCATTTAGGTAAAGCTGGCATCTGTGTTCTACGGTGAGTAACGACGTCAATCGGACGATAGGATGCCCCTTGGGCGTCAGTGTAGTCGGCAGGCCGGGTAAGCCCACGAACAATTCCGTAGCCCGGGGGGGGGAGAGCCCTATGTGATTCCCCCTCCTCCCCTCCCCCCAAAGAGTTCCATCCTTAAATAGGCGCTCTTTTTAAATGGTCAAGACCTTGAGGAAATGCTTCCCCACCATGCTTCCCCATCTTCCCAAGTATTGCTCGCTACGGGCCTTGCCACGATGCACCAATAGCTACTCAAAATGCACAAAGCAGTAGGCCCAACTCGCAACGCTTGACTCAATGCAACAAGAAAAAACTCATTGTAGGCCACTGATAGCCTACAGCTGCGAATGATATTGACTCCCCAGAATGAGTGCGGTGTGCCGAATTATTATTATTAATATTCTTATTAATTATTATTGCGATAGCAATAATATGGACAGTCTCGGCTGAATTTTGCCGTCGCCGTCGCCCGTCATGCACCGTATATGTATAAGTATTTATATATATATAAAAGCCCCAAAGAAAATTAATTCAGAAAAATGCTTCCGAAGCGCGGAATCGAACCAGGGACCTCTTGCTCCGCAGCGAGTGGCGCTATCCACTACGCTACGAAACGCAGATCCTCCACGTAGCTAACGGCGAGCGTTATATACACACCATTTACCGCTGGACGGACTCAGAGACGCTAGGCGCTTACAAGCGTTCCTTCATTACCAGCGAGATGGCGTTAGGAGTGCGACGGGTGGATTTAAAAGTCGTCGGCGAGCGCGCTCGCTTCTTGTTATGTTTGCGCAGGAAAAACCTTGCCCTTCCGCTGTCTGCTCGCGCGCTTTTCTCGTGCTGAGGGGAAGAGGGATGTTTCACGCTTTCACCGTGATGTCCGCGCTCATGTTACGGAGCGTACGAAAGTCACTCGAGCTCAAGGGACGCCGCTAAACGAACGAACAGAAGATGAGCGCGAACTATCAAGTGTCACAGCTCGACACTTGAAGCGCGCTAGTTTCCTTCGCTGCTTCGGCCGCCTTTGCAACAGCAGCGCTGTTCAAACTGAGAGTATCCATTGGCGAGCCTCACTTCGTATAGCATTAGTTTCTTGCTATCGCATTCATTGCTTCGCCCTTGCGGCGAAGCTGTGACTTTTTATTATTATTATTATTATTATTATTATTATTATTATTATTATTATTATTATTATTATTATTATTATTATTATTATTATTATTATTATTGCTTAGAGGGGACATATTACAGAAAGGGCGAGGGGCGGGGGGTTGCTAATGTTAGAATTCCTGCTATTGCTTGAATTCTGGGCTTCACATGCTCATCACGATTTCAAAAGCTGAAAGCTTCCCTTAGGTAATAAAAATCAGTAACAAATGTTTATCTTACAAAAATATCAAAGTAGCCACCAGCACCGGAAATAATGATTGACGTCTGCCTTTTAAAGAAATTTCCGCGAACAGGCTTAACCACGCTTAGGTTGCAGTTTTGTTGCTACTTTTGTTTTGTTTATATGGAGCGCGCTGCATGTAGTGGATGCACGAGTTGGTATTGTTGTATACGACTGTACCAGGGCTGGGCAAAGATACTTTGAAATTGTATCGCGATACGATACAAGATACTCGGGCAAGAAGTATTGCAGATACAGATACAAGATACTGCCGCAATAATTGTATCCGATACGATACTTGGCAATTGTATCTTAAGATACTTGGATACATTCTCAAATTTGTTATTATAGATCCATATAATGTAGCAGCAAACGCCTATACACGATAATGTCTGCTTGAAAATGTCCTAATTGTGACCTATTTTATTTCACTTGAATGAAATGTCTGTTAGTATCTCAAAAGTCTAGCCCCTTCTAGCTCAAAGTACATTAGTTTCTTTCCAAAACAACTTATCGGGGCTTGTTTTAGCTTCTTCAAAGGACAACTCTTTATACACTTCGCTGACAGCGGTGCTTGCTTGTCATTTTTGCAATTGATGGGAGTCGCTGGTCAGCTTGCCAACCAGCTAGCGGGTTGCCATATAATCATAATAACGTCAATAAGAAGCCTTCGCACGATGGTGCAAATGCCGGTATGGACTTTCACCTTGTCCGTAAAAAAGTTTGCAAATGCCGTATATCCGGACAGGTGTACAGCAGCAACAACGCCGGTAGCGATTTTCTTTTTTTTTGGAGGGGAGGGGTGGGGAACGGATGGTGTATATGGGGTTTGAGACCGTTCGCTAGCGGCCCAGCCGGCACACATGACCGTCTCCGTCCCATATGTTTTTATTTTCTAAATCAGTATGTTCGTGAGCTACACATACATGACTGGTCTCAAGCATTTCTTTCGTGAGGAACATGTGATCACCGTGTGCCGAAACATAACCGTGGAACAAAAACTCTATATTTCAATCCGCGTCCAGATTTAACTCGTTGTATGCATCGGTATCGATGTTTCCCGAATCCTGGCTCCAAATCCCTTTCAGAAATGACTTATATATGAGATATGGGAAAGGCTTCCTTTCAAATGGCAACTTCATTTTGTTCAAACTCTCTCCGACCCCACGATCTTCACTGTCCCGGCCCTTGGAGCTAAATTTCGCGACTGCGGCCCGCCGGCTATAAGTTGAGCTTGAGACCCATGGTGTATACGTAGATGACGTAAAATTGCAATGCATTTCCACGTTCTACTTAGCTCCTCTTTAACGTGCAACCTTTTAGCAATTTCGGACGTGGCGAAGTATCCCCACCGGCCAAACACGTACGCAGCAGCAGTCATCGCTGCAGACACCGGAGTACTCACAACGTCGGGAAGCATACGGTGCAAGTCGCCCACGTAAGCCGAGGAGTTTGCAATCGCACTGGCGATCCCGGATTGCAGCACGGTCCTCAGCTACTCGAAGCCGGCAATAGCCAACTTTGCTACAAACAATGTCCATGGAACCACTGCAAGAGTATGTTCAACGATAGCAAGACCAGAAACCAGCGTTAACGTCAAGTGGTTCCCTGCGCACGCCGGTGAGCTGGACGCGGGCCCAAACCGCAACGAGGAGGCAGATACAGAGGCACACGCGCTAACTAGCCGCGGGTCTCCGTCAACGCATTCCTCGGAGACGCAACGACCCGATGCCGAAGACGAAGAGTATTTCATCACAACCTACGGCGACGTTCTGCAGTGGTACAGAACTGGCAGACGCCTCTACCCACCGCCTCACCGAGACCTACAACGCAGCGAAGCAGCCACACTACGGCAGTTGCAAGTACAAGCCATATGGACCCCCGTCTGGGCAAAGCACATTTGCCCGGAGGTATACACCACGGATATATGCCAACACTGCAAGAAGGCGCGAGCCACCCAGAGACACCTCCTCAGTGATATCTATAAGCCCACTGCAAATTTGCACGTACGCCAAGAATGTTTGTTGCTTAATTACGCGGAAAAGAAGTGTCCCACCTGAGCTACATGGGAGGTCAAGATAGGGTGCCTATATATACCCGGTGACCGTAATTTGGTTATGAAGCGCGAGTGGCGAACGGTTGTCAGTATGAGTGTTGTATTACTTGGCGAACGTTGTGTGCATGTTTGTGTACGTGTGATCGACCTTGCGTGCTTCGATGCTAATTTAATTAAAGATTCTCTGGCACATGGTCCGACAGCTAAAAGCATTTTTTTCGATTGTTATAAAAATTTACATCATACTTACCTGGAAAAGCTCCCAGATGGACGTAAACAAATACTCCCCACAGTCCATCCAAAACCACCGTCCTTAATGCGGGTAAATTTTTTACTCCGCCTGGACGGAGTATATAAAACCCCCATCGGGGCGTGCGCTAGAGGACAAGTCCATTTACTCCCATCTCGGCTCATTTTTGCGTACAGTGTAATGTCGGGGCGAGCTCTGAGTTAGTGGCTCCTGCAAGACGAATGAACTCTGTCCAAGGATAATTGGCATGAAAAGTAACGCCTAACGCGGCAGCTCACGTTACCAAAAAACGGTAACGTAAATACGTTACCCGTAACACTTCTGAAATAGTAACGAGTACGTTACCAAGTTAGCGAAAAAAGTAGCGCAGTTACCGGTAATGCCGTTCCATGTAGCGCGTTACCGCCAACACTGCGTTTTATCGACTATACACACTTAGCACAATGGCGGCATTGCTATGCTTACGTGGCGCGCCATGTTGTCTAGTGGCGACGGAACGTGCGCTTCCGTAGGTCTCGTACCGGACCGTGGCGGACAGTACCCATTCTTTGGGATGCGTTGTTAGCTCAACAGTGTTCTCCCGGTGGTTATTATATCCTGCAACGCTTATAGAACATGTTTGCAGCCACGGGGTCTCTACAGTGCGGGGAACGAGCGCTTATCCACGTACCGTATACAGCGGACGAAATAGGTGAAAGGTTTCAAGTGCTCAGTGAAATCATGCTCGGGCACCAGGGCAGAACGGCGCAACTGTAAACGATGAACTCCTTGCAGGTCAGCGACGTTTGTGCAGTACAGCGGACGAAACATTTGTGCCCCGCAAGACGAAATAGAGACATCATATGTATAATTTCGTTTTCTTCGCGTGCGTGGCCGGCCAAAACGGGTTCACTGTCTAAGAACGATTCATCAAGCCACGACCGAACTACGTATTTGTGCTTGCAACCTGCTGATGGTTAGCCATGGATTTATATGTCGGAATGTACAAGTAAAGCGTCCACCATTTTTAACTATATCGCGCGAGCGTCGACCGGCCGCAGTATCAGCGCCTTACAACGGCGATAATCTGCGAGAGCGGCAGTAGTACTAGTACACTGTAGTAGTACAGCGTGGCAGATGACGCTTGCGCTAGTGCTGCTTTGTGCGCCTGCGCATAATACTGCCGGTCTCGCAGATTATCGCCGTTGTAAGGCGCTGATACTGCGGGCGGTCGACGCTCGCGCGATATAGTTAAAAAAATTAAAGGGCACTTTATAAATTCCAAAGTGTGTTCGGCGAAAGCCTGAGGCTATTCGACTTTCCGCTTCCCTGGCCTTTGTGCCCGGTGATATGTAAGAACGCCGCATGCGCATTCAGTGATTCTTCTTCTGGCGTTTGGTATCGGGGGAATCCACATACTTGGGCGCTTCTCCAAACCGCTGGCCGTGTAATCATCACCGGGCGGCTTGGGCCCGGTGATGACGAATGCCGTACAGGAGTGGCGTATGAGGTTCCTGATAGCTGCGACCGCTCTTGCGTACGACGCACGGCCTACTGTGTCAACCAGAGATTAGCGGAACATAAGAGATCGCTAACCGGAGGCTCACCATACAATCTATGTTTACATTTTCGGCAGTAAGTGCACGGCAAAATTCGGCGAATGCGCAGTTTTGTACACACACAGGAACGACGAAACGCGTCTGATGATTGAGGCATGGCATATCGATAATAGTGGTAGCGCACGCGTTAGCGAACCGTCGATTAACTTGCATAAAGAAGACATTAGATGCATGAATAATTATCTCTCACGTAGATCGAACGCGCTCTGGAGTGATAAGCATCGCCTCTAGCCTGGACATGCGCAGATAGGTTTCCCTGCCACCTTTCTCTTTCCTGTCTGTGTACCTTTCCAGTTCTTAGTCGGCGTTTGTGGTGTCTTCTCTCTGTGGCCGTGTTTACACGCCCAGTCTTTTAACTTGTACAACACACTCGGCTACTGCGCAAGAGTTGTACGCAGCAGCCCTTAGCTGCTCGTTAAAGGACCCTCACCAGGCCACATAGCAAATTTTTGTTAGACGCTGGAAGTTGTTGCGTGCCGAATGAAGAGGAGCATGCCGCAAGAATTTTTGAAATCTGTTCATTATGAGCTGAGAAAAACAACAATTTGTAGTGGCGCGAAAGCACGACGCGAGGAGGCGAGTTTCAAACCCTTGCCACTCGCCCCGTGCAGCCTTCGCAAGCCAAATCCCTTCCCTGCCCTCTTTACATGACACATACGCATGAACACGTCGTGTTGTTGGTCATGCGCATGCATGGTCACGTGCGCATGACTTGCACGAGCCAGCCCGAGCCAGCTGCCCGAGCACGCGAGTGGCGTTGCACGGGAGCAACTTTTTAAAGACGATAGTCTTTCTTGGGACACTTAAACGGAGAAATTTTGGTCTGTCCTTCTGTCTGTCTGTCTTTCTGTTTGTCGGCACGCCCCTCGATTCAGCCACCCGGCCAAAGTTGAACCACTTGCCCAAGGGCCAGCCATCTTGAACGGCTGACTAGGTTCATACTTGTGTACACTGTTGATCAAAAAGCAAACATTACGCATATCTGAGGTGCAACATCACTAGGCAAGTATTAGATGGTGTGTTCCTTTAATAGAAAATGCATACATACGTAATTCTAAAGACCCTAGTTTCTTAAGCTGCGCTGAAAATGCGACTGCGCGTTAAACTTGACTTCCTCCGTGCCCTCTGCACGAGCTCATTGTTGTGTTTCGGTTTCGGTTCTGTATTTCACTGTACGAATGCGTTGGGGCGCCGCTCTGGCATTCCTTTTACCTAGGCGACGTGTAAAAAAATCACACCATCTCCCGTTAAAGGGGACCATGAGGCGATGCGAAGCAGTGTTTCGGCATGTAGAGCCCGCGTTCTAGAGGTGGATTGGTGAGGGGGAAAGGGGAGAGGGGGAGTGGAGAGGGGGAAAGGAGAGGGGGAGGGGAAGGGAAAGGCAAGGGGAGAGGTGACGTGGAGAGGGGGAGGGAAGAGGGGGAAGGGGAGGGGAGAGGAGAAGGGAAGTGAAGAGTGGAGGGGAGTGGGAAGGGGAGAGGTGATGTGGAGAGGGGAAGGGGAGAGGGGGAAAAGAGAGGGAAGTGGAGAGGTGATGTGGAGAGGGTTTGCGCATGCGCAGTAAGGGTGGTCACGCCGCACACCACCACCACCACCGGATTGAACTCCGCCATAAGATGCTTCACATCTAAAAAAGAGTGTGTTGAGAGTACTCGTTGAGTGCGACGTTTCTTAAGCTTCAGCGCTTCGCACCAAATCGCGTGTTCGGGCTGGCTGGCGTCCCCACCGGTCTTCGCCTGCTGCTGCGCCGGGACTACCAACACGCAACACAGCACTGATGTTTCCCGACGTATTTCCAGATGGCGTCCATATCTCACGCAGCGCCTCTTCTATCGTCTTTAGACGACATTTGCAGCGAAGCAGGCAGATACGCGGCCAACTTTTTTTTTTCCTGCTGTCGATCGAATGCCGGCCGCGGCGGTCGCATTTTTGATGGAGGCAAAAATACTTGAGGCCCGTGTACTTCGATTTAGTGCACGTTAAAGAACTCCAGGTGGTCGAAATTTCCGGAGTCTTTCACTGCGGCGTCCCTTATAATCGTACCGTGGTTTCGGGACGTTAAACCCTAACGATCATTGTTATTATGTTCCTGCTATTTTTTACGTAGCGACCGTGGGCGTTGTGTCGGCGTTCTCTGTGGTGTACTGCCTGTTTCTGCGGGACGGGCATAAAAGTTGCGACATTTGTACGGGTACGAGAGTGGCGGTATCATGAGCCAGTGCCGCATTAACATTTACTTGGACGCGGTAGAATAAATGAGCATAATGAGTGCTCGAACGCACCAGAACATTACTTTCATTTCCAGGGCTGGCGTCTGCTCGATGCGCTAACTGCGGGGGCACGAACGCATGCGAAACGGAGGCACATTAGCGCCGCATCTCACTGCAATTCACAGGAAAAAAAATGAAAAAGACGCACACGTTCCCTTTTTGCATCTCATTATTTCTCCCAAGTTTTATTCATCTATTCAAGCAACAAATTACACATAATACACATGCCGTGTCAAATAATTATCGCAGTGGCACGTGCTATTGTTTACGATGTCAGAGCACTGTCGTCTACGTAGAGGAGCGACGTCACAGCACTACCATCTTCGTAGGGCCATTCTCTCATGTACGTCATCCCCAGTACGTCATGTACGTCATCTGAGCGCGCGCCCGCGATACGAAGGGCAAGCAGCGTTCACCTTGAAATTTGACCCATTTCCGCGGCACGTAGCGTTGCAAATTTTGGCAGACGTGATCGTGAACGCCTAGTGTATGAATTGCGCTCGTCAGCTCAAAATTAACAGACCTGGTGAGGGGCCCTTTAATAATCGGCATAACACAAGAAAAATACAACGTTGAATGAACTGCGCTTGGAGCCACCGAGAGTGAAACGTCATACCTAATCCTGATTCCCTTCTACCGTCATAGTTTCTCAACTCAATGATGCGGCTTGCCATGAAGTATACTGTTTATATTTGTCTAAAATGCGGTAGCGACTACGAATGAACAATATTCCCGGCAAAACATACCGTCTTTTAGCAATGTGTCTTAATAGGTTCCCCTGAAAGTAATTATTTCTTCCTTTTTTATTGCACAGAGCTAAGGACTGCAGCTAGAGGAGGACGCGGAAAGGAGAATCACAATGTCTGCTGCAGGCGGGTACTTAGACAAACTCGTGAGAGTCAGTGGTGACGTGAGTGAGTGAGTGAGTAGCAGTAGTAGTAAAAACATTTATTGCCTATATAACGTTTCTGAGCAAGTGGGTGGGGTCCTCAGTCCAGGGCTCCACTGGCCTTTGCGGCTCGCTGGGCTCGGTCGAGCAGAGCCAGCTGGCTCTCCCAATCCTTGCTAGCAAGCCAGCTCTCCCACTGCCTTGATTGAGATTGTGACCCCAAAAGGGGAGAATTGACGTTTGGGGTCCGCGATTGGCATTCCCACGTAATGTGTGCGAGAGTTGGCCGTTCTCCACACCACGGACAGCTGCGCGCGTACATTGTGGGGTGTATGTGGTGTTGTCTTTGTAAGTGAGGGTAAGTGTTAGTTTGCACTCGACGCCAATCTCGCGCCTGTTCTCCGGTAAGATCCGGATGGGGATAACTGTATTTTCGCCGTTCTCCTCTTTGATTTTCGAGGATGTCGCGTGGAGTTGTTGGGGGTCCCTCGAGGGTTGCGACCGGTGATCGGTTTCTTAATTCGTGAGTGAGTGAGTGAGTGAGTGAGTGAGTGAGTGAGTGAGTGAGTGAGTGAGTAACTATTTAAAACTTGTCCGGAAGCTTTCCTTCGGGCGAGGCAGGAGCATTGGAAAGAAAACTTATTAACCCATAGGCGCGGATATCACAATGGCACGCACAACATTAGAAACGCATACAACTGCAGCGTGTCGTTTATCCGATAGAGCAGTATCGAATAAAAGAAAACATAACAACGTAAAGTGATGCTACCAGTAGTTAAGCTCATATATGGGAATTATCTCTGAATGCGGACATCAGCACCATTTCTGGTACAGGTGGCTATAGACCCTTTTCATGGTCCGCAAGTTCGCTTCTCTGCGCTGCACATTCGCCCAACTAATGACAAAACCTGTTGTGCTTAAAGTGGAGCGGAGATCGTGCGGGGGCTTATATATTAAAGACGATAGTCTTTCTTGGGGAACTTAAACGCAGAAATTTTGGTCTGTCTTTCTGTCTGTCTGTCTTTCTGTTTGTCGGCACGTCCCTCGATTCAGCCACTCGGCCAAAGTTGAACCACTTGCCCAAGGGCCAGCCGTCTTGAACTGGTACGGCTGTTCATACTTGTGAACGTTGTCGATCAAAAAGTAAATATCATGCATATCTGAGGTGCAACATCACTAGGTAAGTATTAGGTGGCGTGTTCCTTTAATAGAAAATGCATACATACGTAATTTTAAGGACCCTAGTTTCTTAAGCTGCGCTGAAAATGCATAAGAATGGAAGCTTGAGCGAGTTGGTATGCGTTCATCTTTGTTGAAACAGCGCTCACTAGACGACGACGAAGTAAAAGAAGGCACAGGACAGGCGCTGCCTGTCCTGTGCCTTCTTTTACTTCGTCGTCGTCTAGTGAGCGCTGTTTCAACAAAGCTGAAAATGCGACTGCGCTGAAATTTGCCTTCCTCCGTGCCCTTCGCACGAGCTCATGGTTGTGTTTCGGTTTCGGTTCTGTATTGCACTCTACGAATGCCATGGGTTGGTGTTGAAAAACTTTAGTTTTGAGAAGGCCAAGAAGGCGAAAAAAAATATTTAAAAAATGAAAAAACAGCGTTGTGGGCGGCCTTCAGGCTGCCGGTTGTGGGCGCCGCTCTGGCGTTCCTGTTTTACCCAGGCGACGTGTAAATAAAATAGTGTGTGGAGAGTACTCGTTGAGTGCGGACGTTTCTCTGCTTCAGCGCTTCGCGCCAAACCGCGTTTTCGGGCTGGCTGGCGTCCCCGCCGGTCGCGTTGGTCACCGCCGGTCTTCGCCTCCTGCTGCGCCGGGACTACCAGCACGCAACACAGCACTCATGTTTTCCGACGTATTGCCAGATGGCGTCCATATCTCACACAGCGCCTCTTCTATCGTCTTTACACGACATTTGCAGCGAAGCACGCAGATACGCGGCCAATTTTTTATGCGTGTTTATATCAATGGGGCACAACCGCTCCTTATTTCTTCTTTTTTGTCTTTTTTTAATCGAGCGGCCGCGCCACTGGCTACGTTTTCCGCGTCATAGCGCAAGCGAAATGCGCTTGAACACGCTGTTCGCAGAACTGACTAGCCGCCATTATTTGGGCGAACTGCATCGCAGGAAAGTTAGCTTTACAGTTATGAAAATGATCTATTCGATAGTTTTACCTACATAAATTTCGTGTTTCTGTACGCCTACGAAGCCTGCCATCACTGTGGAAATTATGAAAGAATCGTAATTATATTCGATTGCCCAGCGCAGAACGACTATGCTTTCCAATGGGCTCGAAAGATTGGACGACCGATATCTTTGTCGAAAGATGAAAATTCTATAAGCCATCGCTAGTATTTTAACGTCACCGAAGAAGGAAGGCCGTCGCGTGCCGCTGGCTTTTTCATTGCACAGGTCTTTCCGAACGACTGTACTTAGAACACCCTTCCTGTAAGTGCTGTCTGTCTTTATTGTTCGCACTCTCTCGCACTTCTTACACCCTCTTTACGACCCTTAGTTCCCCACAGCAGAGCAGGGTAGCCAACCGTCTGCAATATCTCGTTAACCAACAGTCCTTCCTTTTCCTTTCTCTAACTCTCTATTTAGAAAACAAATATTAAGTTACTAACTTTAATTATATTAGAGCACATGTATCAGAGTGAAATTGGCTAAGCAGGAAGTCAGATCAAAAATTGTCTCCTAGGGGAAACAGCGCAAAGACCAGGACAGAAAAGGCACACATACAGCCGCACGTAGCGCGACCCCACTTTTCCTGGTCTTCGCGCTGTTTCCCCTACGACATGATCAACCAACAAGCCGACAAGTTGACCCATCAAAAGTTGGGTCGGGTGAGTGTTCATTGTCACCGCGAACAGCGCAACGCCGACTAGACGACAATCCGTTGGCGCTTTTTGAAAACGCGCCAAGCTTCTGGAACGCGCCTGCTTGCACGTGGGACATTTTGAAGGCGTTTTGCTCAGTGTGATGACGCATTCGGAAGTGGCGTAGTGCTACGAGCGTCGGGTCAGGGCTGACCGCTCAACATTTGTGACACGTATGCTCATGTTCATCCGTGGTAAACGCTGCGCTGACGTCAACCGTGTTGTGTGCTTGCGTGCTTGCGTGAATGCTCCTTTCATCCCTCAGACATGTCGCCGATCCGGAGCCTATCTTGCACGAGATATAAATACTCTCGGCATTTCAATGTGCTTGGATATTGCAGTCAATATTCTCCCGAAATTCGTATTACACAGGTCCTCAATGGGCGCTAATTTGAATTGGGGGCCTAATTAACCTCCCACCGTACGGTTTTGCGCATCGTGACATCCTCATGATGCGACTGTAACATCGTCATGATATCATAATGCCGCCATAGATTTTGGCGATCAGTCACGTCATGATGACGTCAATACGTAAGGAAGCACTTTAGCACCACTCCTGTTGACACCGCCATCGCGGGACGATCGTCAAATTTTGCGCTTGATGAGGCATCTACGGCTTTCACATTAAAAACAAGAGGTCAATCAGTACTACTAAGTGCTTCATTTTGTAGGAGTCGAATTCAGCTGACGTCAACAATCGGCGTATATCAGTAACACGACACGGCCGCATTTCGACTGCCGTTGTAGCCACTTAGTTCGAAAGTGATACTTAATCCTTATCCTGCTCGACCAGCATATTTTCTCAACTCACTAATGCGGCTTCCCGGTGAATACGACGCCGGAATATGCCTGAAACGAGATATACATGACGAATGAGAAACATTTGCTGCAGAACATTGCGTCCTTTAGCGAAGTGTCTTTTTGAATTCCCCCGAAATTAAAATTGCCCTCCTTTTTTTCTTGCACAAAGCTATGAATTACACCAACAGGCTGACGTCACAGGCATTGAGAATCACAATGTCCGCTGCTGGTGGCAAATTGGGTATATTCCTACAGTCACTGCCAAAATATAGGAGGGCAGAAGCAAGTGCGTCGTCCGCTATCCTACATAAATATAAGGTTTACAGATTGAAAGAATTCTTCTGAACCCAACAGTATACACATCACAGTGGCACGCACATCAGTGCAGTCGTATACAACAATACCAAGTCGTACATTCCTGCATGCAGCGCGCTCGATATAAACGAAACAAAAGATACAACAAAACTGAAACCCAAGCGTGGTTAAGCCTGTTCGCGGGAATTGCTTCAAAAGGCAGACAACAATCACGATTTATGGTGCAGGTGGCTGCTTTGTTATCTTTGTAACATAAACTCTTTGTTACTGATTTTTATTATTTCAGGCCAAGTGTTTTAGCGTTTAAATCATGATGAGAAGTAATATTAAAAACCCTAACACTACCAACCCCCCGTCCCTCGCTCTTTATGCAATATGTGTGCCCTCTAAGCATAATAATAATAATAATAATAATAATAATAATAATATTATTATTATTATTATTATTATTTTTATTATTATTATTATTATTATTATTATTATTATTATTATTATTACTGATAACAACAACAACAATAGGCAGATCCCTCTCATTGTGCAGACGATGTCATTCGAAGCAGTAGGCGATTAGTGGTCTATACCGAGTTTTTTATTGCTTTGACTCAAGCGTTGGGAGTTCGAGCTACTTCTTTGTGGGTTTTCAGTAGATGTGGGTATATTGTGGGCAGGCCCGTGGCGAAACATTTTTTCGGCGTTGTGGGGAAGCACTTGCTGAAGACCTTCACGATTTAAAGAAAGCGCTTATTTTGAGTAAAGTACATATTTGAGGACGGAACAATTTGTGGAGGTGAGGAAGGGGAGGGTCTACGGCGGCCCTCCGCTCCCCCCCCCCCCGACCGTGACTACGGAATTGACAGTGCCTTACCAGGCACGTCGACCACAATGACGCCCAAAGGGCACCGTGTTGTCCGATTGACGCCGATACTCACCTTAGAGCACAGATATCAGTTATATCGAACTGGAATACACGCTGCAGGGTGATGAGTTGTGTCTTCATTGCCTTCATGGTCACGCGCTGCGGTGGTGGCCATCCCAATGCCTAATGCATAGGCGTTGCGCAACCTCAACCATTTCGTCTACACAGAAGGGTAGCGTCTATTCGGCGAAGCGTCGATGGGACACGACTTGCTATGGTTGGGTCAAATGTGTGCGATCAGTCATTCCTCAAATGCGACCCACAGTGCAGTGCACAATCTATATCTTGGCAGGCGTTTTAAAAGTAGAACGAACGACCTATCTGTGGATACATTAGATCTATGAGCCATCGATAGAATTTATTGTCACAGTAGACGGTCACGCAAGCGATACTGCGCTTCTTGAGATTCCCAGGCCTTTCTGAATGACAGCATTTCGAACGCCCTTCCTCTGAATGCTTCTTGCAGCGGAGCTGTCAATGGGACACCTGCGCCGTCCGTCCGAGTCCGTCCACGGAAAGAAAAACCACGTTATCTCTTTCGAGTGAGCAATGACATCACACAATGAACACATATCATGACTCATGTCCTCACATATCAAAATTTCTTAGTCCTGATCGCGTCATTATGACGTCACTACATGGCGTCGCACGATGACGTCAACAGTGGACATCATCGGTGGCTGAATGGTGGGCTGATCCCGGAGGCTGTGCAGAAAACAAGGGCAGCGGTACGCCTGTCATGCGCGTTTCATCGCCTATGTGGAGTCTATGCGCGGCGTCGGCACGGTAATGTATGGGAAGCATAGGTCGACACCTCATTAGATAGTTTTAGTGCCCTAGTCGTTGGGTCCGCGCGTTCTTGTGTTCATTTGTGCGCTTCCCTTTTTTCTGTTCGCCAGCCGCTCCCAAAAAGAGTACAAAAGAACGCAAGGACTCGCGTACGCAAGCACCGTCGGGGCCCCGGCGCCAAAACTCTCTATGTGAGAACGTCTGAGCAGCAGCGCTCTTTTGAATAACACCGACGAAAGCAGAGACGGGAGTGCGCCCGTCAGCTCAGCTGTTCACCCACCTTCACTGAGTGATATTGCTCCAGTATTTACTCTTTTTTTTTCCAGCTGTATGTGTGTGCTTCTTCTCGTCTCTATCTCATTCTCTCTTTTTCTCTCCCAATCACTGCACCCTCTTTCCAATCGCGATTTTCCCACAGCAGGGCAAGTACGTGTGTGTGTCATCGCCGAGGCACATCGCATACCATAGAAATGCTCTTCGCATTTGTAGATGTTCCAGGCATTGTAGTTATCATCACCCCACAATTCCTGATACACTACGTTGACAAGCGGTTCGCTCGAACCCCAATGTAACATCCAAACAAACACTTCGTATTTATTTATTAATTTGCTTATTTATTTGTGTTTTATAAAATTGCCCCAACGCAAGTGCTGAGGGGAGGACGTTACAAAGGGGCAAGAAGCGAAGACGTATTGCAAGGTGAACACAAGAGCTTGTAGCATAACTGTTGCAAGCTCGACTATTACTGGGCATCCATATCACACTCGAGAGTGCCGAAAGCAAATTAGTGAGAACATTATTAGCGAATTATAGAGGGCCGCTGCAACACCTTGCCAAGTAATCGTCAGATGACCACAATCTAGGAGCCTTCTGAATCGCACATCTTTTTCCAGAAAAATGTTTCGAATTCGTCAACTACAAGTGGAGATACAGGAACTTGTTTCATATTCCCAGCGCTTACTTCTTTCGTCCCGACGAGCCTGCTGGAAGCTACAGTGGGAGGGATGACAAGCGAGCAGGAAGCTACGTCAACGTGCATCATGACACGAAGTATTTCAGACAAGCGTAGTTGGCTCACATGTTCACGGGAGCCTGTACCACAGATCGGCAGCCTTTTTTGACAACAATTCAAACTCAATTTAGAAAAGCGATGACCACGCTCGAACTGTTCGTAAAAACGAGAAAGGTGTCATTTGGTTAGTCGATAGCAGAACTTGTACAGTAATGACCCACAAAACCTTTCGTGGCATTGTACTTGCCGCAAACCACGCCTGATCGCGTCAACGTCCGCAACGGTGGCCCGGGTATGGTGCATCCCATGTCCGGGCGACGCATGTGAGGTAGGCGGAAACGTGAAGCTATTATAGACTACCGACATGCAAAGATGTAGAGAACTAATGCAGTCATCGCACGAGGAGACCGAACAAGTAAGTGGCGAGGAGACGAACACATCCACCTGTCGCGAAAACCATGAGGTAATGAAAGCAGCCGCAGTAGTATTCCTGCGGGAGCTTTTACAGAAACTCCAAAGCCAGTGCCCTCCAATAAGCCTGGGGTCGGTATTAGTGCAGTTAGGTGCTTTAACGTTATGGCGTTAGAGCGCACACTCCAAGAAGACCGCTTTGGGCCAAAATTGTACAAAAAAAATCCCGCCTTTCAAACACTTTTATTTCAGGAAAGAAACCTATAAATCAGGTTTAATGAAAATATATCTGACTTACTTTGGATTGATGACAACATTGTACCCTATGGGTACATGGCAAGGAATGGAAATTTGTTCTTTAGATCGAGGAAGTTGTAAAATTGGGTATAGTTAGACCTAGTTTGTATTCTATGTTCAATAACTGTTGCGTGGCTCTGTGGAATGCGAAGCATTTCATCAGGGAACAAAGGAACATTGGCAGTATCTATCTATCTATCTATCTATCTATCTATCTATCTATCTATCTATCTATCTATCTATCTATCTATCTATCTATCTATCTATCTATCTATCTATCTATCTAGCCGCTCACGTTTTGCTGTTCTCATCATTTCGTTTATTCCAAAACAAGGCATGACATTACATGAGTAAACCACGATCATGAGTGATAGCTCATGACGGGCGCGTAGCCAGGCATATTTTTCGGTGGGGGCCCACTAAATGAAACCCTTGACTACTTGAGAAAAACGTCTATTTTCCTCATTTATTTTCGATGAAACACCATGGATCATCAAAATTTCGAGGGGAGGCCCGGCCCCCCAGCCCCCCCCCCCCTCCGTGGCTACGGGCCTGGCTCATGGCATGCATGTCATATGTACTACGTAATCACATACATGATAAGCCGCTGTCTGAATGTGATAGTGGTAATTTCATTGTTTTGCTACATACCACCTTGAGGGATAGTGGTAATCTACCACTATCCCTCAAGAGGAAGGTATATAACAGCTGCATCTTACCGGTACTTACCTACGGAGCAGAAACCTGGAGACTTACAAAGAGGGTTCAACTTAAATTGAGGACGACGCAGCGAGCGATGGAAAGGAAAATGATAGGTGTAACCTTAAGAGACAGGAAGAGAGCAGAGTGGGTCAGGGAACAAACGGGGGTTAATGACATCATAGTTGAAATCAAGAAGAAGAAATGGATATGGGCCGGGCACGTAGCCCGTCGGCAGGATAACCGGTGGTCATTAAGGGTAACTGACTGGATTCCAAGAGATGGCAAACGCGTGAGGGGGAGACAGAAAATTAGGTGGGTAGATGAGATTAAGAAGTTTGCAGGTATTACGTGGCAGCAGAAAGCACAGGACCGGGTTGATTGGCGGAACATGGGAGAGGCCTTTGCCCTGCAGTGGGCGTAGACAGGCTGATGATGATGATGATGATGATGATGATACCCCATTCAATCCAGCTGAAGCCTCGTGTTCTTTCCTGACGTCTGCGAAGTTTCAATGGGTTGAGTAGAAATGTATTGGCCCAGAAGAGATCAAACTTTTACAGTACTACATCCGGTACTATGCGAGGGCTGCATGCAACTTTCCTTGCACTGGCAGTGCTCGGTAACTAAGCGCTGAGATTAGAAGAGCGAATGATTTACAGTTCTATGTACTCTACTATCGAACAGCTGCGTGCAGCTGACCTTAATAATAGGCCTATCGAAGGTTTGTTGACAGACTAGGGCAAGAACATATCGCAATTGGAGTCACTCAGTTGGAAACGCTATACTTTATTCTTATTCTTATTCTGTTTTACCGTCACAGTTTCTCAACTCAATCATGCAGCTTCCGGCTATACTACACCATTGATATTTCTCTAAAACGCAATGCCGATGATGAATGAATAAACTTTCCGGCAAAGGAGTGCATCTTTTAGCAAAGTGTCTTAGCAGGTTCGTGAGAAAGAAAGCATTTATCCCTTTTTTCTTGCACCGAACTACGGATTACAGCAAGAGGCGGTCCTTACTCGCGTTTAGAATAACAATGTCCGCTGCAGCTGGTTAATTAAATACATGTAATAAGAGTCAGCGACACGTGCAGGAATGCACATGTGTGCGTCGCTATCCTACTTTAATAGCATGTTTATATATTGAAAAGATTCATATTAATTCAAAGGCACGAACACAAATGTGGAACACACATCAGTACACACGCATCCAAAGACACGTTGCGAATTCAATAGAGCACGCTCGATATAATAAAAAAAGAGCAGCCTTCGTGGTTCAATTTGTTCGAGGGAATTTCCTAAAACGGCAGTCGTTATTCACAATTTCTGGTGCAGGTTGGTACTTCGATATCTTCAGAAGGCACATATTAAGATATTGAATTTAATTATCTTAGGGCAAGCGTTCCAGTTGTTGAAAGACGGGCTGACAAGTTAAAGACGAGAAGTGATGCAATTCGCAATGCCCACGAACTATAGGTGGCGCGCCGTGCTTTTCAAGATGGCGCCAGGAGGAGGGTCAACCCGTTTGTTAGCATAGGAACAGATAGGACGTGCGGACGTACGGCCCGTGCCACTTTCACCGGAAGAAGTCTTGAGCTGCGCTGAAATGGATATGAGACTAAAATACTTTCCCAAACCATGAAAAGTGCTAAGTACTCGCCACCAAATTATTTGCTGCGGTGTGAAAGGCTATATTTCAGCTACGTGACCGTGCACAACGATGCTTTGCGAAGTCCTGTGCGTGCTACATAAAACCGCATGAACAGTATTGACGTATGAGCTGAACGGAGCTCCGAGGTAGTACTTACCGAGCCTGCCTGACGGATTTGCGGCAGTAGTAGGCCGTCAGCGAGTAGCGCCATCGCTGCTGCACGGGACCACACGTTTAACGTGGTGATGGTTTGCAAACATAATACGCCGTCGTCATTACTTGCGCAGTCTGGAACGCGGAGTTACGTCTTCAACGGAACACAAGCATTTAACATCCCATTCAGTAGCGCTTGTGTCACAGCCATGCTGAGACTCTAGCCGTGTGCAATTCACTTCACTCGCATGTAGCAGGTTCCATCAGTACGATCGAAACATGAATATCGAAAAGAATGCACACGTATGCTTTTCGCAACGTCGAAGAGTTAGCCGAGAGGCGTGGATTGTGGCCGTACGTTCCATCGCTCTAACCATTTCGCTTCGCTGGTCGAGCTCGAGCGTGTTGGCGGCATGCGGCGCTCCATAATATCCACAATTGTTGTGATACATGCAATGCACAAGAGGAACTATGCTTTTATTTTGATCTCGCTCAAGGATATTATACATTAAATACAATCAAAGTGACTTACGAGCGTGAAAGAACATTAACGCACGAGGGGACGTGAAGTGCAACTCGCTCCTCGTGAGTTAGCAGCTGATCGTTCATCGTCGCTGTCACTCTCGGTGCTTTCACAGTCTTCTACGTCCAGTGAAAAATCCTCGTCGTCAAGATGGTTTCTTTCAACATCACTGCTGAAAGCAATCTGAAGAATTTCCTCCGCCGAACGACTTCGACCACTCGGCGTCCCCAGAGAGACGTCTGGGCGCGCAGAACGTTTTGCTCTCAGACCGGTGAACAAGCAAATCGCTTGCAGTGTGCTGCCACCTATCAACAAACGTACAAAAACAAGCGGCGCAGCGGTGGCTATGAAACCCAACACACTGGCGAAGTACGCCGTGGATGGAAAGCGTTCGCTCCACGAAAGGCGTCGAGCAGACGCGTCCTCGAAGGATTGAAACGTCGCTCGCACGATTCGTAACAGCGCTTTGCTGACAAAAGATAGAGGCCCTATTTTATTGTATCGCCAACTTGAGATCGATCAGTTACACAAGAGCACATCGCGAGCCCGCGCGACCTCCCGCGTAGTGTTATGGGACTCATGCACTACAAGAAACACTGACCAATGCTATATGCAAGTAAAACAGGGTGAGCTTCAACGGAATATGTCAGACGATAACATTTAACTAACCTACGTGCCTACAGAAAGCCTCGCGAAGCTAATAGTATGTGTACGCTCTGGGCTAGCATTGAAAGCGCGAGTTGCCACGTATTTTCACGAAAACTTCGCGTCTCGCAAGAACGAATCAGATTTCTCGTGTCACGGAGGGCCCGGTTTGTTCAATGATTCAGGGAACATGCGAAGTCGTAGTGTTCCTTTCTCGCCAACGCGTTAACACTGACGCTAGCACAGCCGAACAAGGGAGTGACTGCGTAGTGCTGCCATTTTGTCGTCTACTAACCCTCCTAGAGAGGACGCTCATGAATTCCGCTTGGCGGCGCGAAAGTCTATGGGCATTTCGAATAGGAGGAATCCGACGACTATGAAACCGTCGGCCTTGTTATTCCTGTAATATAAGTCCCCGCTTTCAAAATTAATTAATTAATTATTAAAGTAAAAATGAAGCAACCGAAGCAATAAATTAGTCAGAAATTGACCGGTGTCAATAGTGGCAGTCAATGCGAATATATAGACGGTAGCTCCGCGACAATCTGTCAGCTCTAATCGTCTAGCGTCTTGGATACGGTTGCTTGCACTAGGGACATTCTTCAAGGCGTTTTATTCAGTCTGATGAGGCACGCGCCAGCGGCGCAGTGGTGGGGACATCAGACCGAAGCTCAGAGTCTTGCCTTCGGAACATTTTTAACGTTTTAAGCGGCGTCTTACGCAAAAAAACAAAAAAAGCACGCATTTTCACGAAGTGAATGATGATGAGCGGGTGATCGCTCTGGGTATCGTATGGGTGACTAGCCGTACGTTACCCGAGCATTGCCCCATATAATGTAAATTGAGTGACATAAGGTGACATAAAGAGTTGACGACAAAGCTAGGTCCTAAGGTTCATAATGTCTACGGTGATGTCGCGGATTAGTATAAAGGGATTGTGCTTGTAGGTCTTTTATTGATCTGTCCCAATTATGTTTCATGTTCCTCTATTGTAAACATTTTTCTTCACATTAGAGCACTGCACGGGCTCGGGGACGGGTTTGAGGTGGCGGGCTCGGGTCGGCCCGGGCTTGGACTTTGCTCAATTCTTAAAGGGACACTAAGGTGAATCAATGAATCGGTTTCGATTCATTGAACTCGGATGTCATTAGTTTCATCATCATAAGCCTATTAATACAGGAGAAAATAAAGGTCAAAACTCCATTTTTAAATTCCGCGGCGAGATCTCCACGCGTGATATCGCGGATTTCAAACGGCATTCGTCGTATTTCGGAGCCATTGGCTCAACGAAATTTCCTGAAACTTGGTACGTTAAGGCTATGACCTCCTCAGAGGTTAATGCGCTTCATATCTACGGATTAGAAACTACTTAGGATCTATGACGTCACGATGTTTGCTGCGCAAATTTCAAGGTGGCGCCGCCACACGCATTTTCTATCTGCGCGTTTTCCCGCTCGTGATAAATCGGCAAGTGCCACGACTCGGTTATTTTGAAAGCTCCCTAAATATGCCTGGCGAAACCAGTTGAAGGATTTTCCAACGTTATTTTACGGGGCCACTGTTACTACCCACAATGTCAGGCATGGTATAAACATGCCATTTCAGGCTACGCAATTTTCAAAGCGGGCAAAGCATCGTGCGCAGAGATTTTTCAAAGTTTAAACCATTCTCCTCGTGTTTGTCTGTTTCCGAGGAAGGCTGGAGACCGAATGCCCGTTTTCGAGGAAGGCTGGAGACCCTTCGACGCTGTCGGGTCCTTCGTGTTCGGCTCCGTAAGCCGACGACACTGACCCTGGCACCAACGTGTCCTTCTTCGTGGCTCTCAGAGTCCGACTGCTCGCATTCGAGCCCGTCGTCGTCTTCCTCCGTCTGCCGTGCCACCATCTGATTGGTTCTCGTCCGATTTCCACGTGCTGTGCCCCACCAACGTCGTCCTTTTCTACGCGTCGCACGTGTATGTTGTGTGGTGCCTCTGTCGTGTCGCCCCACCGCGTTTGCAGCACTTGCGACACCACAACACAGCACCGAGTACACCGCACCATCGTAATGTCTCACGCTCACTCATCACAAGAGTCCCCCCCCTCGATAAGTTTAAAAAAAACCTCTAGCGCGATGAGTGAAGCTTAACTAGTTAAGCTGTCCCTACATGCATGCATGGTCACTTCATAATCGCACCTGCACGATGAACAGTTACCGATTAAGTATTCAGTCCTAACGTCTGCTCCAAAGTCTGCACCGACATTTTCTGATCCCTTTATATGTTCTACTCTGAAGGAATACTCCTGTAGAACAAGACTCCATCGAATGACCCTGCTATTAAGGTGTCTAGCCTGAGAGAGATACGAGAGAGGTTGGTGGTCGGTTTGAATGACAAACGTGGTTCCATAAACGTAAATGTGAAATTCCTCAACTTCCCAGACCAATGCCAAACATTCTCGTTCAATGGCCGAGTAACGAGTTTCACGCGGAACCAGTTGTAGACTAGCAAATGAGACCGGCTGCAAGACGCCGTCGTGCTCTTGCATGAGAAGGGCTCCTATTCCTCTGTCTGACGCATCGCATTGAATCACATACTCTTTTTCGAGGTCGGGCGCCTTGACATTAGGTCGAGATGCTAGTGCCATTTTAATAGCTTCAAATGCCGCCTCTCTTTCGTGCGTCCACGTCACACGGTTGCTCTCTCGCTTTCGGGTCATTTCCACCAAAGGGAGGACTTTTTCAGCGTAGTGAGGGATCATGTCTCTGTAGTAGCCGCCAGTCCTAAAAATGAGCGCACTTGCTTCTTGGTTTCAGGTTTTGTCGCTTCCAAGATCTTCGCAACCATGCTCTTCATTGGACGAACCTCACCACCTCCTAAGACATGGCCCAAGAAAGTGATCTCGCGTGCTCCCTCTTCACATTTTTGGGGTTTTACTGTCAGGCCAGCATCCCGTATTTTGCTGAACAGTTGTTCGAGCGTCTTCAGAGGTTCGTCCCACGTGTGGGTGGCGATGAGGACATCATCTATATAATGAATGACATTTGGGATCCCAACCAAAAAAAAAAAAGAGGGTGACCTTATTTTTAGGTCTGGCGGTCCCATGCCGCCAATTTCCCACAGGGTGGGTGCCCTCCCAAGCGACTTTGAACTTCGTTCTGCCGAGCACCAGGCCGGAAGTGCGCTTGTCCCTATTTTACCGGTAGGTACCCGGCGGCAGCAAATCTCTGCCTCCCACAGCAGCGGCGGATGCTCAACTATTTCATCAAGGCTGTGGTGGTTTAAGGTGCGCCCAGGGGCCTTTACAGAACCTTATGGGGCCACATTTCGAGATGAGTACCCATTAACAACCGAGCGCCAGGTAGGTGTACTCCTCTACCCCTTTAGAAAAACCGGTGGGTTCCCGGTCGGCACTGGGAATCGAACCCGGTACCTCCCGTATTGGAAGCGGACGCTCAACCATGTAGCCACCGCTGCGGTGTAAAAATAGCCGATGCCGTCTTTATCCCAAATGGCATGTAGAGAAACTGATAGTGGCCTGATTTGATCGAAAAAGCGGTTCTTTCTCGGGATTGCTTTTCAAGGGGCACCTGCCAATATCGCTTCGTCAAATCCGACTTTGAAAAGTACTTTTTAGTTCTGACGCCTGCAAACATCACGTCTGTTCTCGGGATAGGCTCGGCATCGGATATCAGCACGCTGTTCATACGTCGGAAATCGATGCACGCCCGATAGGTCCTATCAGGTTTCTTTAGCAGGATGAGAGGTGAATTATAGGGAAATTGTGATCGTTCTATCACTCCAAGCTCCATAATATCTTTCACCTCTTTTTCGACGATCTCTTTCATGGCCAACGGTAAGGGATATTGTGGTGTGTTTATGGGGTCTGGGGTCTTTAGTTCAAGTCAGGGCTGGGCAAAGATACTCTGAAATTGTATCGCGACACGATACAAGATATTCAGGCAAGAAGTATTGGAGATACAGATACAAGATACTGCCGCGAAAATTGTATCCGATACGATACTTGGCAATTGTATCTTAAGATACTTCGATACATTCTCAAATTTGTTATTATAGATCCATATAATGTAGCAGCAAACGCCTATGCACGAAAATGTCTGCTTGAAAATTTCACTGTGACCTATTTTGTTTCACTTGAATGAAACGTCGGTTAGTATCTCCAGAATGGCTGTCAGTTGGGCTTGTTGGTTCATGATCTTGAGGGTTGAATCGCGCAAACGAGACATGGACTAAAAGAAGAGACGACAACACACAGAGCGTTTTGCTCTTCTTGCTCAAAGTACATTAGTTTCCTTTCAAAACAACTTATTGTGGTTTGTTTTAGCTTCTTCAAAGGATAACTCTTTGTACACTTCGCTGACAGCGGTACTTGCTTTGCACAGCTTGCCGACCATCTAGAAGGTTGCCATATAAACACAATAACTTGAATAAGAAGCCTTCGCACGACGGCGCAAATACCGGTGTGGACTTTTCCCTTACCTGTAAAAGACAGCTTGCACAATACCGTATATCCGGACAGGTGTACAGCAGCAACGACGCTGATAGCGACATTTTTTCTTTCTGCTTTTTTTTTTGGGGGGGTGTGTTGACGCATGGTGTATACTAGGGGTTTGAGACCATTCGCTAGCGGCCCGGCCCGCACACATGACCGTCTTCGTCTCATTTGTTCTTATTTTCTAAATAAGTATTTTTGTGAGCTGCACAGGCATGACTGGTCTCAAGCAATCCTTTCGTGAGGAACATGTGGTCACCTTGTGCTGAAAGATAACCGTAGAACAAAAACTCTATATTTCAGAATCAGCGTCCAGATATCAGTCATTCTGTACATCGGTATCGATGTTTCTCGAATCCTGACTCCAAATCCCCTTCAGAAATGACCTATTTATAAGATATGGGGAAGGCTTCCTTTCAAACGTCCTTTTATCAAACTCTCTCCCACCATCTTCACTGTCCCAGCCCTTGCAACTAAATTTCGCGACTGCGGCCCGCTGGCTATAAGCTCAGATTGAGACCCCTGGTGTATACGGAGATGACATAAAACTGCAATGAATTTTCATATTCTACTTATCTGCCGGCGTAAGGGATTCTTTGCTGATATACTCACTAACGTGCAATCTTTAGCAATTTTTCTTCAACGAGAGAACATGTGCAACACAGAAATGTCTCAGACGTATTGTATAGTTGCACAAAGCGTCGCAGGACACCGCCGCTATTCGCGCTATTGGCACTTGTAGCTCCCATTACGGGACGATTAGTAATGCGAAAAATATTTAGGAAAGCCTAAAACAGGAAAACAAATATAAGTAAAATAGAGAGGTGGTTGTGTATCAAACATTCACATTAAATGAGTACAAAAACACAATACAGACGGCGCCCTTAATAGCTATTAGCATGAAGTATTGTCAACTTACCTGTTGACACACTAGAAAATTCAGTGCTTATGGAAAATTGCCTGAAACAGCTTGTTGGGACGCTCATGAGCAAAACAGAGCATTCAGTAAAACAACGTTTTTCGAATCCCCTTCCTAACACCTTTATGATGGCTCCTAATGATTTCCAATATTATATTGCAAACTAAATTTCGCTATTTTCCTAATCGGTAAGCAGAATGTTTTGTACTGTTTACTCAAGGTACGCCCACATAATTATATACTTGTTTTCAACATCGCCTTGGCAACGTGTAACTGTGGAAACAGTAGTGGAAATAAAGTAGACAGATAGAAGAATAAACCAGAGATCTTATTTTGGGAGCGCGTTACAAAAGACATACTGCAGTGACCAGACCGGAAATACACTGCACAGACTTAGGTAATGTAAGGGATGCAAAATGACAGCTAAGAAAGCACTTGTGCTAACAATCAAATTATGATTTCATTAATTCTTTGAATAAATGTAGCAAGAAGTGAAAAACACGGTACGCGAAGATAGTTTCTGTTAGGTAAACCTTGCTCTTTTAGATCTAGCCTCAGTACCAGTGGTGCTAACGTTGTTAGATTCTTATTTGCATATAAGTTAATTCATGGCGTGCAAGTCAAACTTACATCCACGAGATCCTTCAAATCGTTGATATGTAAAACACAGGCGACGCAGAGGAACCCCATTTTTGCACGCATCACATTTAGTTACGGAGCAAGACGCAAGACGCGAGAGCATCTTCAATAACGACACTGTATCAACATCAGAATTTGCGCGATAGACGCGGCGCAGGACAGTGGCTAAGAGCAAGTGTCGCGGCATGGCGCAACTAAAAAGAAAAGAAATCGAGCAAACAAAATGTACGTGGGCTGGGCGTGCACGTCCGCGCACTTGTCTTCCTCATCTTCTGCCCTCACTGGGCTACTCTGGCGGAAAAATAAAATTGCGTCACTGCCCTAAGACTCATTCAGATGGCTTAGTGGCACCAGTACCAGCTTGAGAAGCGGAGCTTGGCCAGCGATTATTGTTTCGCACGGTTGTGTAGCAAAGAAGTATCTTGTATTTTAAGATACACGATACATTATCAAATGTATCGGAAATACAGATACAGATACTCGTTTTTCGAGAAGTATCGCGATACAGATGCAAGATACACATAGAATATCTAAGATCGTATCTAAGATACATGTATCTTCGATACTGCCCAGCACTGGTTCAAGTCGGCATTCCACCAAGTTTGTTCTTCCCGGAGTCTCAGCGAAGACATCCTTGTGCTTGTTCAGCCCGCTCTCTACTTGTTCCCTCTGTAGGTCCGTCAAGTCTTCCGACTTTCGGACGGCTTCAATTCCGAGTCCTTTTTTTTTGGCTCCAGACATTAATTTGGGTTGACAGTCTCCTCTTCCTCAACCACAACGAATTTCAACGCTTGAAATGTGGCTGTCGGTTCTCTCTCCTCGTATCGTTTCAGCATATTGATATGGAACAGTTTTTTACTGTCGCCAACATCCAACCAATAGTCAAAGTCATTTTTCTTGCCCGAGACGAGGAAAGGTCCTTTCCAGTACATCAGCAGCTTATTCTGCTTAGTTGGCAGCAATACCAACGCTCGATCTCCCACTTTCTTTTGACGGCGATAACTCCTCCGATCATAATATTTATTTTGTGAGCCTTGGGTCTTGCTCAAGTTTTGATGCGCGAGGTGTAGCGTTTCTTCTAGTCGCTCCCGCAGATCTAAGACGTATTGGTACGTAGTTTCATTTTCTCGCTTATTTCGTCTTTAGTCCACAGCTCCCTCACTACACTTAGCGGGCCTCTTGCTTGTCGCCCGTATATGAGCTTGAAAGGTGAAAACTGGAGATTGTCTGTGGCACCTCACGATAAGCAAACAAAAGAGGAGCGAGATATCTATCCCACATCTTTGGTTGCTCTTGGCACAACTTGCGTAGCATTCCCTCCAACGTGCCATTAAAACATTCGACCATCCCGTTGCACATTGGTGATATGGTGTGCAGCTGAGGTGTTTGATGGCTAGCATTTCATTGACATCCTTCATCAACTTGGATGTGAAACAGGATGCGTTGTCACAAAGAATCTCTCGTGGGAAACCGATTCTGGAAAACATTTCCAGCAGCCCTTCGGCCACCGTTGCCGCATCGACCGCAGGTAGTGGTATGGTATACCTAGTGCAAAATCCACCAGTGTCAGAATATAGCGGTTCCCTTTGCTCGAGATCGGTGGCAGCGGACCAATTAGGTCCACGGCCACTTGCTAAATGGTGTATCATTTAGTGGCATGCGTCCAAGCGGAGCTTTGCCGAGTTTTCCCTTCGGTAAGGTCCGTTGGCAAGAGTCACATAACCGGACGAATCTTTGAATATCCGCTTGCACTCCGGGCCAGTAAAATGCACTGAGTATTCTTTCAGTGGTCTTCTTTATTCCTGATGACCAGACAATGAATTTTCGTGGGCTAGTAGCAATACTTGGGCCCGAAGATTTCTGGGAACCACCGCTTGCACAACAGTCTTCCCTGGACAGAACTGGTAAGAGCGGTACGAGATTCCTTTGTCGGTGTAAAACGACTGCGCTGTGGACCCGGCGCCGACAATGGTCCGGCCAATCTTCTTCCTACAAACTTCCAGACCCGAATCTTGTTCTTGCTCCCTTTGAAACACCTGCCTTGACACGTTCAGTAGTGCCAGATCACTCTTGTGGTGCTCCTTCACGACTTTCGCACCAACGACCGCAGGATTTTTCCCGCTTATCGACGTGTGCTTGCGCTCCTGTCTCGGGAATCTGTAGTCGCCTTCCGTGACTTTCGTGAGGCTCCTCCACTTAAGATCGGGGTCCGCGTGGTCCCGTGCCTTAGGGACAATGCCGACTATGACGTCGTACAGGGGGTTTTCCAGACATTTCACCACAGCTTACCCAATGAAATAGGGTGAAAAGATGGTGACCTCCGCTTCCGGAGCTTCAATCGTAGTCCCATCCGCGAGCAGCAGCTTTGCTTTGGTGCCGATCAAAGCTCTATCGGGGCCAAAGACCTGCGTACTACCAGACTGTTGCTGACCCTGTCCTGTAGCACTGAAACCGTCTGTCCGAACACCTACCTTGGCAAGACTGGCAGGTTGCAGATTCCATTGGGTTGATGTCCGTACGCTCGCCTGTACTTTGACTGGAGCCTCTCGAGTTCTCCTGTCCAGAAACAGCGACTGGTGATGAAAGACAAGCTGTAGCTTCCTTTCCTCCTCCACCTTTCCGTCTGCAGAACTGAGTGTCGTGACCCGCTTGCCGGCAGAAGCCACAATAGGGTTGGCTGACTTTCATGCGACAGTCTGACGCTTGGTGTCCTGCTTTGCCACACACGAAACATTTGGCTGGAGACTTGCCAGGTTCGCCAAGGTTTTTCTGTCGGCTTTCTTCTTTTTCTGGAAAAACGAGCAGGCTGTTTTGCCGCTGGGCTTCCATAAAATGGTCAGCCGCTTCTGCTATTCGTTGAACCGTTTTGCAGTTTTCCTTCGCGAAGAAACAAAGAAAGACGGCTATGGCAGTTGTTGAGAAGCTGTTCTGCGACTATGAAATCTCGCACTGCTTCAATTGTTTTAACCGTGCTCGGCCATCTCTACCCATCGATCAAAAAAACTAAACAGCCTAGTAGCGTACTGCTTAGGCAGTCTCATTGTCGAGGGGCCTACTGCGACGGAATTTCTCTCGATATCCATCAGCAGCACAGCGAAAACGCTGGAGCAAAGCATTTTTCACAGACTCATAGTTCAGCGAGTCTTCAGGCGACAAACGGCCAAACACCTTTAATGCCTCACCATCCAGGCACAAACTAAGAGCAGTGGCCAATTTCTCTTAGGCCAATCTGACCATTAGCAACCACTCAAATCGCTTTAAGTAAGCTCCAATCATCCCGGTTCTCGTTGAACACGGAATCAAACTATGAGGGTTCACGATCGGTGACGTGTTCCCCCTGGTTCTCGGACTGGAGTGGTTGACCTCGGTGGAACGTCCAGCTTCAACTATCTTAGGGCGTAGCTCCAGTGCTCTCTGTTCAAGCTCGAATCTCTGCTTTGTTGCTTCACGCTCTGCGACCCGTTCCTCACACGCTTTGTTAGCCTCCTCCTGAGCCCTTTCAGACTGCTCATCTACCCACTTTTTTCAGTTCCGCACCCTGCAACCCCAAGCGCTCGCCCAATGCTATAAATTCTGCCGAAATAAAGAAAATGACTTCATCCTGTTCCGTCCTGTCGAAGCGGACGCCAATTTGTTATGCAGGATTTGCGTCGTGATTTCCTTTCAATTGAGGCAAGGCCTCTGACCGGAAAAAGAAGGAGCCATTTTAAATGCACACACAAAAAAACTTTATCACACACGAAAAACAGAAGGAAAAATACAAGTTACTGAAACAATAGAGTAAAGCTCAGCCTAGGTTAATGCTATAGCGACTGGGGCTTTAGGATTGATCATTCTTCCCTAGAAACGTTCCAAAGACGAAAACAGTCACAGGTTGTGCGACGCTTCAGTGGACGTCGGCGGCGGTCTCGTTGTTGTTCGACGCTTGCGTTGGCGGCGAGGGCTCTCGTAGAGCGCACGAGGAGTCAAGTAGTCGCAGAGGTCGGAGCAGGCAACCCCCTCAGGCACAGGATGCCGTCGACGTCCCGGTCCACGTACGCAGCATGAAGGTTGGTGGTAGACGCTCGGGCTCGTCCCGTGGCAGGCAACCGGCAGCAGCAAACCGCTCCCCAACCGGACGCGACGTTCTGCTCCACACGAACCGGAACCAGCTGGTAGGACAGCGGGAACGCCTCGTACCCACGAATGCCCGTTTCTGAGGACGTCTGGAGACCCTCGACGCTGTCGGACCTTCGTGTTCGGCTCCGTAAGCCGACGACACTGACCCTGGCAACCAGCATGTCTTTCTTCCGGGCCTTCCGAGTCCGACTGCTCGTATCGAGCCCGTCGTCGTCCTTCCTTCGTCTGCCGTGCCACGATCTGATTGGTTCTCATCCGATTTCCACGTGCTGTGCCCCGCCAACGTCGTCCTTGTCTACGCGCCGTACGTGTCTGTTGTGTGGTGCCTCTGTCGTGTCACCCCGCCCCGTTTGCAGCTGTATGTATGCAGCTGTATGCAGCTGTCCTTGTACATAGAATGCTCAGCGGCCCTTAGAGGGACTCACAACCAATCTTTAGGGCATCTGTTTTCTTTAGCGCAACGGAAATCTAACTGCTTAGAGCGTCTATTCACGGAATAGTAACGGGGAAAAACGCCGTGAAACATTGTTAATCAGAATTTTTTCCATCTGCGGCGAATATGAAGTCTTATACACACTTGACAACACATACTGCAAATATTGAGCGCGAGAGCGGTGCGTGTTCGAACGTGGGAGTTTACTGCTAATGCGTGCAATCCGCGCGCATTCGCCGCCGCTGGACATGGGCCACTGGTGGCCGCGAAGGTAGGGCCGCTTCTCACCGTGCAACTCCTTCCACCCTTTAGGCAGCACAGAACAGAGCGGGGATAGATGCGTAAGAAAGTATACATACTTTGAGGGCCAATTATGGCGCGCATCACACCATCAGACTACGTGACTGCGTACTGCGAAGTGACCAACGTCATAATCCACGTTCAAGGCTATCCGCTAGGCTGCGCGACATACAAGTTCTTGTTACTTTTTAAGCACGATTTAAAAATATAAATACTACTCACAACGCGAAAGGAACACTGAAATCTGTCACTATACTCACGGTCTCTTCATAGCTGCCAGGACCTAATCACACCTTCTGCCCAGTTGTCGGTCCCCTTAGCTACTGAGCACGCAGCACCTGAGCCTCTGTTTAAAATTAATAACGACTTCTATGACAATGTATTCTACTATAATAATAGACCCTCTCACGGTTTCTACGTCCTGGCCAATTGCCAGCGCTTGGAGCCGCTCAACAAAAACGGTATACTGAATCCTTATTCGCTTCTACCGTCATAGTTTCTCCGTTCATTCATGCGGGTTTGCCTTAAGTACACCGTTGATATCTGTGTAAAGCGCGATACCGATAACAGACGACTAACCTTTTCCGGCTAAACATTGACTCTGTTAGCCGAGCGTCTTATTAGGGTTCCGAATAAAGTAAATATTTCTTAATATTTGTCTTGGTACACTCGTGACTTATCTTAAAAGCGGAAATCGACACGATTTCCGCTGCGGTTGGCTGATTCACTATATTCACCAGGGGGAAATACGAATCTGGCTTTACCTATGTATAAATTGAAGTGCCTCTGCTGGCCTTCGCAGTCTCTCTCCTGTTTGTCAATGATAAAAGAATTTGACCTATATTATGCGACCTCCAGCATTACAGCGCAGAGAGTCCACTGCAGAACGCTTTAAAAAGTTGGACGACGAACTTACGTCGGAAGAAAGAATTCTACGCCATCGGTTGGACTTAAAGGGGCCCTGAAACACTTTTCGTCGAAGGGCTTCATTAAAAGAGCTTGTTTTCCCAGGAATCGACCGCCGTAAAAGTTGTTTAGAATCCGGCAAGTACGAGCGAGTCCTTTGTCGGCCGGGTTCAAGCACTTTCTCGCTCCGTTCCGACTAGCGAGAGCACAGAAAGCTACGTAGGAGAGGGCGATGATAATGGGCCAAGAAGACGCGTCCTTTGGTCAGCGCGCGTCATGACCTTAAGCATTTTCTTTTCTTTCTTTCTTTTTCTTCGAACCCGCGGCTACTTTCAGTGCGATCGCGGCACGCGCACGGGCACTTTGACGGGATTCCGCGCGGCCACGGTGCCATGCAGCGCACGATGCTCGAATCAGCCAATGACCGTGGACTCTGGGTTTATGGCATCATTTGTCGGGAGAAAAGGCAACGATTTCTAGCTGATTTTGAGAATTAATGGTAAATTTCAGGCCGCGTGCGGTTATATAATTTTTGGCACTGTGTTCTCATGTGCCTCGTGTACCAATCGCGGCACTTTTGGACCATCATGAAAGAGTGTTGCAGGGCACCTTTAATATCGTAGAAGGCCGTGAAGCGCCACTGAAAGTCCAGAGGCTTTACTGAACGACTATGTTAGAATGCCCTTTCTGTGAATGTTTTTTTTTCGTGTGTTTGTGTGTGCGTAGGTAGATTTTCTTGTTTCCCTCCTGCAATTCCTCTCTCTCTTAACTTAAAGCAAAGCATTGCCTCTTTTAGCAAAGTGCCTTCCTTGGTTCCCTGAAAGGAACTTTCCCCTTTGTTTTCTTGTCCGAAGCGATGGATTACTGCAGGAGCCAGACCCTCACTCCTCGTGCGAATCGCCGTGCCCGCTGCACACGGCTAATTACGCGTATTCGCACAGTCAGCGGCAGCGAATGCGACCGCAGGACGCAACACATCGCTTTATTACTATGCTGGAATTTTGATACATTGAAAGAAAGCTTAGGTAACCCGAAGGCGCGCATACCCCAGATCCATTGGGACGCATACCAATACAGACGCATACAATAACAAAGTGCCGTGCATTCAGTTCAACAAGCTCGCTTTAATGCCAACATAGGAAACGACCGAACTCGAGACCATGCCCGGTTAAGCCTACGCTGTACGAATGTATAAGAAATGAAAGGTATCTTTACGGAAAATTTCCGTTTTCATACAGAAAATTACTGTTTTACGTCCTTAATATATTGGGACTGGTTTCTTTTTTATGAGTCTTGCCAAGAGAGCTGTCACTTTTTATTGTACATGCGTCTAAATAAATCACACTAAACATTTCATTGTGGACGTGCTCATAGTTCGCAAAATATGGCCGGTGACCATGTGGTGACGCTAGTCCCTTAGGCTACAGCTAAAATCACAAAGTGCAAATTTTATTCACGCCAGGGCATATCGCGAGAGATATAATTGCATATTTGTTGGGGGCTTACTTATTTTGATACGTTATGAAGCATGGAATGCACACGCAGACCTGACATCTAGCGCACTGTGTCTACACCATGCTGTTTCAGTTGTCGCCAACGCACTTGCGCCTTTTGCTGTTAGGCACAGTTCTATCGAACTGGGCTGCTTTGTCATAGTGTGTACCACAAAGCGCACTGTCACCAAGCGTTGGCGTTCTTTGACGGTCAGGTCCTTTTGGCTCGTTATCTCACCTTGGGAGGTAGCTTTGAGGGATTTCCCTCCAGAATCCAAGTTTAGTAATGTTGGATCTTTTGCTGCGAATAATCACCCAGCCTTTGCTTATGGCTGCGTCACAAAACCAAGTGAATATCGGCCATCACCATTTCTGGCTACGAATTGCAATCGGTAAGCGCCATCAAGTAGCAAACTTTGGCAAGTGCAGTAGAGGTGGCGAAAACTAGCTAAGCGTGTGTAAAAACGACTGCTACGTTTTTATTCAAATGACTAAGTGACTAAATGACTAGATGGGGAAAATACAAATAAGTACAGCGTGAAATTTTCAGCATCAGAATTCCCGAGACTGAAGCACAAATTGCTGACATTCGCGATCATTTTGCGCAGGACGACGAAGTTCCTTGAGCTGTCACAAAAAAAGAAAAGAATTACGACATCTTGGCAGTAGTGGTAACATGCCTCAAGCAAGGGAGGAGCTGGGCGGCCTTCTTTGTCTCCATTTCTTTTACTCTTTCTTTCTGCCCGTCTTTCTTTATCTTTCTATCTTTATCTGTTTTTATTTTTGAATCTCTTTTTTGTGTCTGGTAACTCCTATTTCTTGCTTTCTTGCTTTCTCTGTCTATATATTTCTTTATTTCTCTCGTTCTTTCTATCTTTCTGTCTCTTTTTTTCATTTATTTCTTTCACTCTATTTTCGCTCCTTCATTCTTTCCATCTCTATCTTTCTCACCCAATTTCATTATCTCTCTTTTCCTTTTGTCCTGCTCTGTGTTTTTTGCCGTGTGTCTGTTTAATTCTATCTCTATCTCCCTATTTCTTTCTCTGTCTTTCTCTCCGTTTCTTTTTTCTCTTTATTTCTCCCTATCTCTGTGCACGTTCTATAGCCCATCAGAGCTATTGCATCCTACGCTAGAAAAATTAGTTTAATTTTCGTGGGTGCGACGCAGGAGATCAAGAAGGGAACGGAGAGAGCGGCGTGCCGGTTCATGATGATGATAATTTTTGTTCGAGACTAACGGAATACCTCCGAGCCTCAACAGCTCTCCTGTTAAAATGACAATCTTAGCACGCCTTGCATGTCTTGAAGTAACAGATGTGCGGGGACCATAAAAGTTAGTATGGCATGAGAGTGCTCAAAATCACAGTTGTGGAGGTTTGAAGCATAAAGCGTACTCACTTTTGTAGTAATTCGTTGCGTAATGCTGAAGTACGAGCAGTTTATAGTCTTAAGTAGCAGTCCGTGCCTAATATTCGGTGTGGACACCTATCCGACATCGTGGGCTCTCGGAGAAGTTGTCACGGCGCTATTTTGGCCCTTACGAATTTGTGCGCTGCCTCAGTGATGTCAATTACGAGGTGGTACCCCAAAGCTCTGACCCGAGTTTGAGCCGACGACGTGCACGTGCTGAGGTTGTCCACGTCGTACGGATGAAGCCTAATACACCCACCAGTGATAACCGACACTTCGCAGCCCCTTCGAATATTGTACTATGTTACCTTGTTTTTTTTCTCCTTCACGCAACCACCTTTCTCCGCAGTGCCCTTGCACCCGAACCCGCCGACCGGGACGGCCGCTCTTGAGAGGAGGGAATTGACGCGAGCGAGGCTGGAAACTGTTCTGGCCAGCCCCTGGGAAGAGAAGAACGAAGTTAATCGGTGTGAGCGCGCTTTGGGTGTCAGCCTTTTTCTGGAGTAAACGTCCCTGTTTTGTTTCTTCGCCCTGTGTGTTACACCATCTATCAGTCAGCCTGGTGACAATATTATGTAATGACACGAGCACAGCGCTCTGTACGCGGAAGCTTTGGTTGTCCTAGTCACATTCAGTACGGCTAAGTCGCATCAGAAGGTCTCCAAATTGAGGCTCCATGCAGCACTTCTCCGAGTCCCGGCACGCATCCTAAGATAATAGTTGTGCGTAATGCATGTGCCACATTAAATTTTGGGTGCTCGCAACACGCTTTGGCCGCGTTCTTTTCACACTGAATACTCGAATGGCAGCTGCTGTTACATCGTCAGAGATTGATCATTTTGTTACAATTTGGGTCTTGCGTTTGGGAAATAAGGCCGAGCGATGGAGCATTCCTTCGGCACATGGATCTGCCTCACTGTGTGCATGGGTTCATAGTTTCCTTTTTCTTTCAGACGCCTCAGCGGATGGAGGCTGGTGAAGAGCTTCTCGAAATAAAGTGAAATGGCGGATGACGAACTTTGGCTGGAAGTGTATCCACTATTGCAAGGAGCGGTGCTGTTGCTTTTCCGAAGTCCTTTTCACACCGCGTGCTTGTTCTCTGTATCTGTAAAATCAGGGCTGTCAAGCGTCAAATGAAGACGGCAGTCCGTGGCACCACTTCGGATTTTGCGCGACTGTGCGAAAAACACATCGTTAAAGTTATGTGTTCTAATACTGTCATCTGTTCTAAACATGTCACGTTTTCTGCAGGGCTCGAAACAAGTGTGCGCTTTGTGCCCGGCTCGTCGCACAGCAGTTCAATAGCGACGAAGCTCTCGCTACGTCTTTTCTTTGTACGATATAATGTTTTGTGCATTTGTTTCGGAATGACGACAACCGCATAGTGTGGCTAAGTGCCCCTAGGTTCGCTTCGGTTTCAACGTACTACGCTGTTGTTTACTTTGGCGTCGTAAAAATAGTCGCCGTAAGTCCTCAGCTTGAAGATATTGAATGCCAAAGGGCGCAATTTCGTCGCCTCTCATTCACCGAAGTTCAGCGGTTCATTTCTGTCGTCGAAGCACGTTCGCTGTTCAGCGAAAAAGTAAAAGAAAACATCCACGTGTTTTGATTGTTGACGTGTCTGCCGCGCATGGATTCAAAATCTTGCGGCGTTTTGCTTGTGTTGGCGAAGCTTCAACGTGCGTGCTTTTTTCTGGTCACCGTAGTACGATGTTCACGGATTTCGCATGTTCGCCAACTCGCCCAGGCACCCCGATTTTGTGCCAGCACTGTTTCTCTACACCGATGATTTTAAGAAGGATGCCTTTCAGCGCTATTCACGCACGGCAGCGCGAACAAGACAACGCGAACATGACAAGGCACGAAACCGCCAAAGCAGAGGCGCGGTTGTTTATATTAGTATGAATGTCACAATAAACAAAAAATTACACTCATCCGGCTGGGCAGAGGCAGCGGCATGCCGGTACGTCGCCTGCGGTTTTTCTCACGACTGCGTGCACGATGTAGTAGCCACCCTTCATTGAAGGGAGCCAAATACTTCTCAGAAGACCGTACGTGCGCGTGGCAGTCAACTCATTGAACATGAGGTTCTGCATCGCAGAACTTCTGTCCTTTTCTGGCTTGCCGGAGCACCGCGAACCACTTGCCGGCATGAAAGCATTCAACTGCTTTTAGATGCGAAGCATCTTATGGCGGAGTTCAAACCGGTGGTGTGCGGCGCGACCACCCTTACTGCGCATGCGCAAGCCCTCTCCACTTCCTCTTTCCCTCCATCTCTCCCTCACCACTCCCCTATCCACTCCCCCTGAAACACGGGCTCGACATGCCAAAACGCTGCTTCGCATCGCCTCATTGTCCCGTTTAGCGGGAGATGGTGTAATTTTTTTGTTCGGAATTTTCATAGGTACCGGCGTTCTCGTCCCTCCGTTGGTCACGGGAAACAAGCCGGCGGGCATGTAAATACTCCCAGGAGGCTCCACGCCTCAACACGGACATTCGGGGCATCACACATGTGCCGCAGCAATAATGCTTCTTGCTATGCAGCAGCGCTCGTGGCAGCGGTGGCCGTGGCAGCAGACGTGCGCCACGACGCCGCACGGTTTGTTTCTGGTAGTGTCCGCGAGAGGGCGCCAAACAGAATTCACTTCGATAAGAGGCTTGGTCATGAGGTGGGCTGGCGACTGGCAGGACGCGCAGTAGCTTTATTGGGGGGCACACGGGTCCTACGGAGTCCGGGGTAGGTAGTAAGAGAGAAAACAACAGGAGGGCACTTTGAGAGGTAGTATTTCGAAAAACCAAAAAAAGGTAGAAGAAAAAGGGGGAAGGCGTGTGTTGCAATTAGTTACATAAACATGCAGGGTGGCGGAAAAAAGGCAAAATAGTTAGAGATCGAGTAGCAGTTCAACAAAGACCAGATAGGCGCTTATGCGGTTACAGAAACACACCTTAGAGACTTGGAAGAGGCACCATATATTGAAAATTATGTTTGGTAAGGGTGTAACAGTATCATATCAGAAAGGAAAGGTGGGGTTGTAGGAATACAATTCACCGCGGCGCCAAATGGGTAAGAGTGAAACAGACGTGCTCAGAGCACCTCTAGGTTTGTGGGCCACAGTAGTTGGAAAGAAAACGTGGCTAGGGGTTGCCTACTTGCGGACGGGGAATAACTGGCAGAGAAAAGATCAGGAGACAGTGAATTGCATGAGTGCGGATATGAAGGAATTTGGTAATGGGGCCGATATCATCCTTCAAGGGGACATGAATGCCCACATACACGAACCTTGACGGATATTCAGACACCAATGGGAAGGTATTACTAGACCTCTGCGAGCCACATTGTCTGGAGATAGATAACACGGGGCCTAAATGTGGCAAAAACCATCAAAAAGACGCCGGACAAGGGGAAGAAGTGACACACACAAGGACTGGACTAGCAACTGTTCTTTATTAGCTGACAGCACCTCCCAGAAGAACCACGGCGCATGCGCTAATCACGTAAAACCATGAAGTCAAAACGCAAAACAAGAAAAAGCAAAAGCAGAAATTGGCCTACATAACGGCCAACAATCTACCGCCAGAGTGACAGGAACTCGCATTCCTTCTCCAGTAATGAAATAGACGTACTGCTTACACAATCATCGCGGTGCGTGTTATATGATAAGCCTCAAAGATTTCGCGCTCCTCCTTGCCACCCCCTACCTAAAATCTTAACATTGGAAAACAGCGGCACACAACCACAGATCTGGCAGTGGCGGGGAAGATTAGCCCCGTCTGACGTGTTCAGCGAATTGTGATGCTCGCGCAGTCGTTCATTCAAGCATCGGCCAGTTTGGCCGATGTATACTTTTTCGCATGTTAGCGGAATCGCATACACAACATGTTTCGCGCAGGTAGTGTACTTGGTTTTATGCCGAATAGAACACACCGGAGTGCTAGTGTTTCCGCGAGCAACACGTGCACACAGCGCAGAAAGTTTGCAAGGCGCCGAAAAGACAACATCTACGCCCTGTCTAAAAGCGACTTTTTTAAACCGCACCGCGATGATTGTGTAAGCAGTACGTCTATTTCATTACTGCAGAAGGAATGCGAGTTCCTGTCACTCTGGCGGTAGATTCTTGGCCGTTATGTAGGCCAATTTCTGCTTTTGCTTTTTCTTGTTTTGGGTTTTGACTTCATGGTTTACGTGATTAGCGCATGCGCCGTGGTTCTTCTGGGAGGTGCTGTCAGCTAATAAAGCACAGTTGCTAGTCCAGTCCTTGTGTGTGTCCTTCTTCCCCTTGTCCGGCGTCTTTTTGACTGGTTTCTGCCTCAGCCGTCATGTACCAACTGACCCAGACTTCGACCTTATGGCCTAAATGTGACGGCCAGATCACGTGGAAAGCCGGGAACAAACAATCAATTATTGATGATTGTCTCATGTCGAAAGGAATTTATCACAAACTGAGAGAAATGAGAATAGACGAGGAAGGGATAAAAAACTTGGGTAGTGATCACAACGAATAACATTACAAATGGGATATAAAACTGGAAATCAGAGCATGGAATCGAAGCATGCCACCTCGTATTTAAATGACAACAAATAATAAATATAGCCGCAAGAGTCGAGGAAGAAGTAGGCAAAATACCAGACAAGGGACTGGGAGTATAGTCAGCTGTTACATCTAGTGGCGAAAAAGATAGAGAGAGAGAAGAAAACTATTTGCTGGAAAGGAAAGAGGAAGCCAAAAGTTGGTGGAATAAGCAAATCCGGGAAGCGATCGATACGCGGCGTGAAGCATCACGGGTGCATAGCAGGGCAAAAAAGAAGCGACCGCAGCAGGAAGTCAACAAAATATGGGGAAATATATTTAGAGAAACAATCGATTGTACAGAAATTGGTAGAGGCAAAAAATTAAAGGTGAAAGTGAACGCTGGGTGACAGAGATTCACAAAAAAGGAGGCCGCGCCGAAGATATTTTGGAGCCACATAAAGGTGCTAAGTAGGAAGTCTGTCACAATCAACAACATATTGTAGATGAAGGAGGAAATCAATTGGAAGGGTACAAAGCGCTAGGTTACATCGGAAAGGTAACAGCCGATTCGTTTAAAAAAGAGCCTCCAGGGGTTTTCCCCGGTGAGTAAAAGTGTGGCGGAGAGAGCAACCGAGAAAGATCTAGTACTGGGAGAATTTCAACTTGAAAAAGGCCGAAGGAAAAATTACACCATCTCCCGCTAAAGGGGACCATGAGGCGATGCGAAGCCGGAGCACTTGCACGATCGCGTTCCGTTGGCGTTCGTTGGGCATGCTACCGACCTCGCGTCGTGGAACGCGAAGAGGGACGCTACGCGCGTCGTATCTTCCATCTAGCCTGGCCGTTAATTCTCACAGGGCGAGCGGGGAACGTTGTCGACAGGCGGGCGAGGAGGGGGGCAGCGTACGAGAGGAGAGAGAAGGGGAGGGTACGCGCATGCGCTCGAGCTCATCGCGGCGTTTGCGCAGGAGAGAATTTCGGCATGTCTAGCCCGCGTTTCAGAGGAAGAGTGGAAAGGGGGAGGGGAGAGGGAAAGTGAAGAGGGGAATGGGAGAGGGAAAGTGGAGAGGGAAAGTGGAGAGGAGGTGTATGGAGAGGGTATGCGCCTGCGCAGTAAGGGTGGTCACGCCGCACACCACCACCACCGGATTGAGCTCGGCCTTAAAGGGCCCCCTCACCAGGTTTGACAATTTTGGGGTAACGAGCGCAATGCATACATTGGGCGTTCACGATCACGTCTGCGAAAATTTGCAACGCTTCGCGTCGCGGAAATGGGTCAAATTTCAAGGTGAACGCTGCTTGCCCCTCCTCTCGCGGGCGCGCGCTTTAGAGAATGAGGGGATGATGTACATGAGAAAATGGCCCTACGTAGATGGTAGTGCTGTGACGTCGCTCCTCTACGTAGACGACTGTGCTCTGACGTCGCCAACAGTAGCACGTGACGCTGCGATAATTATTGACAGGACATTTGTAGTTTGTGTAATTTGTTGCTTGAATAGATTAATAAAACTTGAGAGAAATAATGAGGCACACAAAGGGAATGTGCGCGTCTTTTTCATTTTTTTTTGTGAATTGCAGCGAGATGCGGGGCTAATGTGCCTCCGTTTCCCATGCGTTCGTGTCCCCGCGGTTAGCGCATCGAGCAGACGCCAGCCCTGGAAACGAAAGTAATGTTCTGGCGCGTTCGATCACTCATTATGTTCGTTATATTCTACCGCGTCCAAGTAAACGTTAATGTGGCACTGGCTCATGATACCGGCACTCTCATACCCGTACAAATGTCTCAACTTTCATGCCGTCCCGCAGAAAAAGGCAGTACACCACAGAGAACGCTGACAAAACGCCCATGGCCGCTACAAAAAAAAAAGAGGTAGCGGCCGTGCAACGCCGCTCGCGTGCTCGGGCTGGCTCGGGCACGTCACGCGCACGTGGTCATGCATGCGCATGACGTGTTCATGCGTATCTGTCAACTGAAGAGGGCAGGGAAGGGATTTGGCTTGCGAAGGCTACACGGGGCGAGTGGCAAGGGTTTGAAACTCGCCTCCTCACATCATGGTTTCGCGCCGCTACAAATTATTGTTTTTCTCAGCTCGTAATGGACCGATTTGAAAAATTCTTGCGGCATACTGCTCTTCATTCGGCACACAACAACTTCTAGCGTCTAACTAAAATTTGCTATGTGGCCTGGTGAGGGGCCCTTAAGATACTTCGCATCTAAAATTCCAAAGGGCACTGCCGCGGGTTTAGATGGGATTCCCGTTAGCCTCATTAACGAACTAGGACATAGCACTGAAGAAGCACTGCTGAAAGCCATCGAAAAATGCTTACAGGGCAGGCAAATACTAGACAGTTGGGGAAACAAGTAGGATGAACTTAATCTATAAAGGCAAGGGAGAAAAGGAAAGATTCGCTCGTATAGACCACTAACCATTACATCAGTACTATACAGGTTGGCGAGCAAGCAGTAACAATGAAAACAGAAAAGCGGGCAGAACATAACAATATTTTGGGAGAACTCCAGAATGAATTTCGAGTCGACAGGCGGTCAGACGATAACCTGTTTGTTGTCACTCAGTGTATAGAAATGTCTAAAATGGAAAATAGGCCTTTGTACGTGGCTTTTCTAGACATCACTGGGGAGTACGACAACGTAATCAGGAAATTTTGTGGGATATATTGAAGAAATGTGCACAGGCGACGACTGTATACAGCTTTTGAGGGAGATAAACAGAGAAATACAGTTTGCATACAATGGGAAGGAGTTCGTAGCAAAGAGAACGTTGATATTAGCAAGGGGCTGAGACAGGGATGTCCTTTGTCCCCGCTGCTATTCATGCTGTACATGGTGAATATGGAAAAAGCGCTAGAAGGTAGCAACATTGGTTGTAATCTGTCACAGAAACAGGGCGGCGTGATGATTGAGCAGAAGCTTCCAGGATTATTTTATGCTGACGATATTGTCTTCTTTGCTGACAGTCGAGATGATATACAGCGGCTCGCGGATATAAGCGGAAGGAAAGGTGAAGCTGTAGGACTAGGATTTAATGTAATAAAATGTGGATTGATGGTATTCAATGATCCTTGTGATCAGACGGTGTCAATACAGAGCCAAGAAATACCGAGGGTGAGCGAATACGATTGCCTCGGCGTATGGATAATAAGGGTGGCAGGTACATGGAGGTACAGGAAAAAGCCTCGGAAGCAAAAAGGAAAGAGGATGGCTTCAATAATGAAGCACAGAGCGTTGTGGGGATACAATAGGTACGAGTTGCTTCGAGGTCTATGGAAAGCTGTAATGGTTCCGGGGCTTACTTTTGGGAACTCAGTGGTGTTCATGAGGGCAGAGGTGCAATCGGAAATGGATGTAAATCAAAGGACTGTGGACGCCTCGCGTTGGGTGCTCACAGGAAGACGGCAAAATAGGCTGTAAAGGGGGATATGGGATGGGCAGGTTTTGAGGCGAGGGAAGCTCAGAGCAAAATAAGGTTCGAAGAAAGGCTAAGAAGTTTCAAGGGGAGTCGATGGGCAGAGGTCTTCCGTTATTTGTATAGGGAGAGTGTGGACACACAGTGGAGAGAAAGAACTAGGAGGCTCACTAGTAAATATATGGCTGGTAATGTAAGCAATATATCAACAAAGAGCGTTAAGCGAAAAGTCAGAGAGGCAGAGAGGATTTGTTGGACGGCAGCTTTGGAAAAAAACGGCTTTGAGTAACTACCGAAAGGGCAAAAATGAAATAAGGAGGGATGCATTTTACGATAATTCCATGGGAATCGCTTGACTGTTTAAGCAAGGTAGCGTTGCCTTAGAACGCGTAGTTATAAAGCGAGATTCAGTAAAGAAGAACAATGCACATACTGCGGGGAAGATAGGGAAACGGCGGAGCACGTTCTGATTGAATGTGGAGATATCCACCCAGGTGTACATTCGGGCACGAGCCTACATGAAGCCTTGGGTTTTAGGGACAACAAAGGAAAGCTGAACACACCCGCGATTGAAATAAGTAAGATACGGCTAATGTATTGGTGGCAGAAAATTAGAGAGAAAGGACAGAATAAATATTGGCAAAAAATAAGAATAGTCTGCCGTAAAGGCCAGAGAACTGGGCTGAGAATTTACGTTTTTTTTCCTATAGTGAGGTATATTTTATCGTAGTAGAGGCTTTATGCCATTAAAAAAAGGATAAATATTTTTTTCGAGCCTGGTGGTACACTTGTCAGCGCCCCGTTATAAAGCGGACGCTCATAGCATCTATCCATCCTTACCCATTTCCACATTCTTTGCAAAGGCTGATTGGGATGAATAGTGCGTAGGAATATTTTTCTTCATATCACATACTTCTTGACAAATTCAAAGTTATTTAGGGACAACAGCAATGCTCGATCATTTCGACAGCGAAACAAAACAAAAGAAAATGCACAATACCAGTGGGTGTATGCGATGAAGTAAGCTTTACAGGAGCAGACCGCAACCATATGAAGGCTCAAAAGAGCTGCATGGGCAGGGGATGTTGTACAGCTGGAAATGAGGTGTGCGTAACATTTCTCTGCACAATTTGTGAGGTGTTGCTTTGCACCATATGTTTTGGCCGTTTCATCCCAAATATCCGGCAATGCGATAGCAAGAAGCTGTCTTCATTAGTCAGTGGGGCAAGGTTTTCCCACTTTTGAAAACCGTCACGCATCAGCGAAACAAGTGTGTTGCAGTGTTTATTGATTAAAGTACTGGCTCGAATTTGATAAAATTTCTTTTTTAAACTATTGTTTTGCGGTTTATACCAGAACCGGTTTGTATGTCCTCGTGTCAAATTATATAGCGGGACTTACAAAGGACTAAACTTGTCAATGGTCAATGTCGGCCGTGATCATTGCAAGGTCAAATTTCGGGTCGGCCATGGCATTTCCCAGACATGCCGTGCTTGACAGTCATATTCTGCACCGTCATTGCCAAATTTTGCATTGCTTTGTACTACGCACTCTACAACTATACGAGAGCTGTATGCAGCTGTCCTTTTACACAGAATGTTCAGCGGCCCTTAGCTACTGAGCACGCAGCATCTGAGCCTGTGTTTAAAATGAGATAACGACTTGTATAACCATGTATTCTACTATAATAATAGACTTGTCACCCCTGAGTCATAGGCGCGAGTCACAACCGCCTGGTATTGCGCTTGGAGTCGTTAAATAAAAGCACTATACTTAATGCTTACTTGCTTCTACGTCATAGTTTCTCAGTTCTATCATGCGGGATTGCCTATGAATAGCGCTGATATTTCTCTAAAATGCGATACCAATAACAGGAGAATAACCTTTCCGGCTAAACATCGACTCTTTTAGCAGAGTGTATTATTAGGTGCGAATCAGTAAGCATTTGTTATTTTATATCTTGGTACACATGCCTTATCCTAAAAGGCGGAAATCAATCACGATTTCCGCTGCGGTTGGCTGATTCAATACATTTGCCTAGGGGAAATACGGCTCTGGCTTTACGAACGCATAAATTTAATATTTCTGCTCGCCTTCTTAGCTTGTATCTTATGCGACCTCCAGCAGTACAGTGTACAGAGCCCATCGCAAAACCCTTAAATAGTTGGACGACGGACTTATGTAAGAATTAGAATTCTACGCCATCGGTTGGACTTAAAGGCGCCTGAAAAAAACGTTTTCATGTAATCGTGGAACGGCTTCATTAAAGTAGCTTATTTTCACAGGAATCGACCGCCGTAAAAGTTGTTTAGAATCCGGAAAGTATGAGCAGAGTCATTTGTCGGCCGCTTCAAGCGCTTTCTCGCTCCTTTCCGACTAGCGAGAGCACAGGAAGCTATGTAGCGAGGGGGATGATGAGGGGCCAAGAAGACGCGTCCTTTCGTCAGCGCGCGTCATGACCTTACGTACTTTGTTTGCTTTATTTCTTTTTTTCTTTGAACACGCGGCTTACTGTCAGTGTGATCGCGGGTACGCGCGAGGGCACTTGACGGCATTCCACTGCGGCGACGGCGACCATGCAGCGCACGATGCTCGAATCAGCCAATTGCCGTGGGCTCTGGGTTTATGGCGCGGTCATTCGGGTTCATGACATCATTTGTCGAGAGAAAAGGAAACGATTTCAGCTGACTTTGAGAAATTTCAGGCCGCGTGTGGCGCTAATATTTTTTACTCGTGTGTTCTCAGGAGCCTCGACTACCAATCGGCGGCGCTTTCTGACCATGATGAAACGATGTTGCAGGGCCCCTTTAATGTCGAAGGAAAAGGCCGTGAAAGTGCCACTGTAAGCCAAGAGGCTTTTCCGAGGGACACTGTTAAAATGCCATTTCTGTTATTGCTTTTTTTGTTGTTTCTTTGTTTGTGTATGTAGTTTTTCTCGTTTCCCTCCCGCAATCTCTCTCTCTCTCTCTCTTTCAGCACCCGATCCTGATGACCGGTTCAATAACCAGACTTCCTTTGCCTGTCTCTCTCCATATCCCTCTTCCCGTCTCTCTACAACATAAAATGTGAGTAATGGATCTTCAGTGTCTTAGGGCACGTGTTTCAGAATATTAACCGCGGGCTGAGACATTGAAGCCGAGAAGCGATACCGTAGCAGAAATTCGAAGACTAGCAACAGCAACTACGAAGATCACCACACCCCACTTTTTTACTATTCTGAGATATCAGTTCCCAACATATGCCAAACAAAAAATTCAGGAACCCTTGTCCAATTAGGGAAATGGCGTAGTGAGGTGCAGCGCCACCGAACATCAGACTGTCATGCCGGAGCGCTGAAGGACCATGGCTATGGCGGCGCACTCGCTGGCGCCCCATGGCGGGAAGAGCTCAGTGAATACCGCGGCCCAGCCTGCACAATCTGTATGTTCACATTTTTCCTTGATTTCAAACAACCGTTTTGAAAAGCTAATCATCTAATAATCTCTATGAATATAAACAATCACGTAAAATTTCGAGCAAATGTAGTTCATACCTGCATTCTATGGGCAGTGGTATACGGGTACATGCCACACGAGACCGGAGGAAAATTTTCCATGACGTGCACGATAAGTATCTCACTCTATTCATGTAAAGACCTGTTCATCGCGTTCGGCATACATCAATGCCCTTCCATGCAAATCTTGGTACGTGCAAAGTTAAGGAGACGACCGTGAGAGCGCCCAGGCGTAGCCGACTAGATAGATAGATAGATAGATAGATAGATAGATAGATAGATAGATAGATAGATAGATAGATAGATAGATAGATAGATAGATAGATAGATAGATAGATAGATAGATAGATAGATAGATAGATAGAAACGGTCAAAGTGCCGTAGGTTCACTAAGCAATGCTTCAAATTTAAAACTTGAATTTCCTGGCAAATTTCGACAAAGATTCCGACATTATTCTTAAAGCACACGTAGGGACAACAAACTCTTCATTCATTTATATCCATAGTATTTACATATACAGAGAAAAAGTACTCATGCACAACGGAAATCGCACATCATCACTCTCTTGCACGAATGAATGGCCGGCGCGCCGCAGTTCTGGGAGCGCAGCTTGTGTTCATTCAGAGGTTGTAACCGACAATAGGTTCTGACCAAAACTGCGCGCGTCGAAAGGCTGTGCACAAAAAGTAGCCAGGACAAAACTGAACCCGAGTGTGAGGGTAAGGAGAGGGGGAGCGCTGGGCGAGCACGAGAGTTGCCAGTTCCGCTAATACTAAGCGGATTCGGGCTTAATTTTTCGCCGAGTCACTCGTAGAATTTTCCAGCCACTTGTCGCGTTTTTGGGCGTGTTAGTTATTTTAGCGATCACCACGTTCACCAATAGCGCGTCTGCGTTCACTAATAGCGCGTTTGTCGATGACTTTGAGTAGCTGAATGCTGAAGTCAAACATACGTTGGGGGAATCAACGAGTAAAGTTAATCACGCACTGGCAAACGTGCATTCCTCGGAATGCAGGCTACACTGGAGGTTATGTTTAAACGTAAATCTGTGCTTTCCTTCATAGTTGCGCATATTTTCGCTCGACAAAATAATGACAGTGTTTCTTTCAACTCACCTTCATATTTGAGTGACATTTTTTTGTTATAAATAAAAATATTTTCAAAAATGAAAGAATTTATTCAATTTACGCTTCTCTTGGCCTTCGCGAAAGCTGCTCCGCTTTTTTTAGCTTCTTTTTTGATTATTATTTGCTTGTAAACTCAGTAGTATCTGGCATCTCTCGCGAGCCCGCATCTGGCCGCGTGTGTTTGTGACATAGCTGTGCTCTTGCAGCCAATCACACCCGCGTCTGCGGAGGTCATAATCGCTCCAACGCTGTTACGTTCATTGAGCGGCAGGGGTACGTCCGAGGAACAGCGAGATTACAAGGAGAAACGCCGAGAGCAGAGGGAAAGTACGCATCCGGGTCGCTGCAAGCGCGAGCGACAAGACGACAGCGACGACGCTGTCAGTCGTTTCGCCGCTGCTAACACCAATAAACAATACCTTGTGCAGCTGTAAAACAGACTGTATGGACACCCCCCATATTTTTCTCGAAAGAAAATAGAGCAAGTGACAGCAGTCAGCTGGTTTTTCACGTGGTTCACGTGCGGAGTCCATTACATGTCTCACTCATGACTCCCAAGAGCCTGTGACTCTTGCTAGATTACATTAGTTCTTCCTTAATTGATATACCAGAAGGAGACATTGTTGGCTTCCTGGTAGAGGCCACGACTGTACACTTTCCACATGAGATCGCCTCCTTGTTTACGAAGCTTGAAGTCGTGTCACATCGAAGGTCCGAATAAGGATGACGTCAGCATAAGCAGAAAGTCGTGCGCTGCTTGTCTGGTTCTCGGCTGGCTGTCTGGTTCTCGGCTAGTTTCGGGTTAGGTTGAATAGCCTCGGGCTTAGCGAAATAATATTTTTAACTTCTGAAACAGGATAACCTGTAAAGGAAATTTCGCTGCGCTATCTTATGCAGCAGAACAAGTTTGCATGCGATGCCCTACTCCATGTTATATCGTAAAGTACAAACGGAGGCTTAGTTAAAGGGTAATTATCCATCATAATATAAATGTTGCTTTGCGTATCCTTACTTCGAATAGACCAAAGCCGATTTTTAAACGCGTAAGCATTGACATGAAGCCTCAACGAGAACACTATGTTGATGTCTATTTGTAGCGCAAGACATATCGTTTAAAGAAATAAATGTGCGCAACCTATTGAATTTTCTTGACGGCCACAGTTTTCGGGCTACGGCCCCACGCTCAAAAGGCTGCTTTATTACCAACTGGACTAAACACGCGCGCTAGCAGAAAATTCTATAAGTATTAAGGCGAAATAATTATGGATGTTTCATCAAACGCGAAAATGAATCGTCGGCCTCAACACGAGTGATCAAAAACATCAACATCACGGATTGACATCGCCATGGCCTGACAGATCACCATAATTTGTGACTCCATCATGACGTCACTATGACATCATCTAGCAGGACGTCACAATATGACGGCTATAGGATCAATACATCGCCCGAGAAGAAAGTAAGAAAATGAACATGACGTTCGCCTTCGAGTCTTCATAGGGGAATGCATAAGGGACTCTGTGAGTTTTCTTGCCATGTTTTGGCGACACAAAAATATTTAACAGCGAAAAAGTTTCTCTGGAGGATTTGTTGCGATGTATCGTGATTGGTGGAATAAGTGCCATTTCTAGATTCTAGAAAATGATATAGAAATTACAGAGTGTCTATATGCAGGATTCTGCACAACAGGAAAGATTTGACTTTGCGAAAACACAATGTCAAACACGCGTTTCGATGATCGTCGGCAGGGCCTTTCGTAGGGCTGTTCCGAACAGCGAGGGTCTCTAGGAAAAAGAAAAGAGACACCGCGTGAAAGCTACGTTCTAGGAAAGGTCGCAATAATACGATTTTATTCTGTAAAAACATGCTCTTGTGCGTCACCTAGGACACTGTAAATGGAGATTAAGCGTCGCTTTCGAAAAACTGGGAAAGCCTAAATCTATAATACGAATAAGCCGCATGCGCCTGTCACTAGCGACGTTTACCTAAAAGAATGAGCATGAGTGTGTTTAGTAATATGCTACTGATTCGTGGTTCAACTGGCTCAATTAAGCGGGAGAGCGCTGCGTTGTTCCTTAAAAGCAGTAGGCAATTTAGAGAAGTTTATTTAACGAACGAAAAATTACAGCCACTTCCACGCCGCGAGAAACGCCGTACAGGCGGAACCGCATGGAGCGTTTTTCGCGAGCGAAAAACGCGACGCGCGGAGAACGCCCGCGTTGCCAGTGGTCGCAAGTGCACCTCCATGGAAAGAAAACAGTGGCGTTTTCGTGCAGCGTTTGACAGTCTGCTAGATTTTTGTTAAAAGGGAACGCCAGCGTCAAAAAGTTCCGGCCAGATGCGTGGATATCAGCGTCGTCTGGCGGCATTGTAAGAAACCAAACAAGCGTCTGCACTAGTGATGCAGAACTATCGATAGTACTATCGATACTATCGATAGTTTATATTCAATATCGAGCTATTGATGGTAAAAATACTATCGATAGCGCTATCGATAGCGAAAAGTTCGGTGGTACTATCGATAGTATTCCCAGTCCCTTTCAACAGGTCACTTACCCGATGACTGGAAAGTGGGAAAGGTCGTTCCCATCCATAAATCTGGCAGTAAGCAGTCACCATTAAATTATCGCCCAATATCATTAACAAGCATACCATGCAAAATCATCGAGCACGTTTTTTATTCACAAATAATGGCCTTCCTAGATTCAAACGACTTTTTTCATTGTTCACAACATGGTTTCCGTAAAGGTTTCTCCTGTGAAATTCAGCTCGCTAACATCCTTCATGATTTACACTTAAACTTAGATTGTAATCATCAAACTGATTCCATCCTTTTAGATTTCGCGATAGCGTTTGATAAAGTGTCGCATCAGCTTCTTCTTTTTAAACTTTCTGGCTTAAACATTAACCCTAGCGTTCTTAATTCGAGTGAAGCATGTCTAAGGGACCGCTCACAATCGATTTTTGTTAATGAGCACATCACTAACCCTCTTCCAGTAACGTCCGGTGTCCCTCAGGGTTCTGTATTGGGCCTTCTGTTGTTCTTGATCTACATTAACGACTTACATTTGCACGTTTCATGTCACATTCGTGTGTTCGCCGATGATTGCGTCATTTATCGCACCATTACTAACTCATCTGAGCAGCAAGCACTTCAAGATGACCTTACCTCTATTCAAGCATGGTGTGATTAGTGGCTCATGACACTTAACCCAACAAAATGCAAATCATTGTCGTTCTCGCGTCGTCAAAACCCCTTAACCTTCCCTTACGCAATCTGTAACGTTGCCTTG